>NC_138310.1:5547500-5807500 GCF_965601325.2 Salmo salar
CCAGAGAACACCAAGATTGGAAAATTCGCCACTGGCGCCCTGTGCTCTTCACAGATGAAAGCAGGTTCACACTGAGCATGTGACAGACGTGACAGAGTCTGGAGACGCCGTGGAGAACGTTCTGCTGCCTGCAACATCCTCCAGCATGACCGGTTTGGCGGTGGGTCAGTCATGGTGTGGGGTGGCATTTCTTTGAGGGGCCGCACAGCCCTCCATGTGCTCGCCAGAGGTAGCCTGACAGCCATTAGGTACCGAGATGAGATCCTCAGACCCCTTGTGAGACCATATGCTGGTGCGGTTGGCCCTGGGTTCCTCCTAATGCAAGACAATGCTAGACCTCATGTGGCTGGAGTGTGTCAGCAGTTCCTGCAAGAGGAAGGCATTGATGCTATGGACTGGCCCGCCCGTTCCCCAGACTTGAATCCAATTGAGCACATCTGGGACATCATGTCTCGCTCCATCCACCAACGCCACATTGCACCACAGACTGTCCAGGAGTTGGCGGATGCTTTAGTCCAGGTCTGGGAGGAGATCCCTCAGGAGACCATCCGCCACCTCATCAGGAGCATGCCCAGGCGTTGTAGGGAGGTCATACAGGCACGTGGAGGCCACACACACTACTGCGCCTCATTTTGACTTGTTTTAAGGACATTACATCAAAGTTGGATCAGCCTGTAGTGTGGTTTTCCACTTTAATTTTGAGTGTGACTCCAAATCCAGACCTCCATGGGTTGATAAATTGGATTTCAATTGATTATGTAAAGAAAAAAGTATTTAATAAGATTATTTCTTTCATTCAGATCTAGGATGTGTTGTTTAAGTGTTCCCTTTATTTTTTTGAGCAGTATATATATATATATATATATATATATATATATATATATATATATATATATATATATATATATTGTGGCAAACCTCTTCAAAGCTCGGAGCGTTTGTCACAAATTACGTGGGAAACTGTCACCAAAGTCAGCCCAGAATTAAAGTTATTTCGAACATGACAGTACCTCTATGTTTGTTTCTCTGTCCTGGTCCACCCAGGCCACAGTTAAGGTCAAGGATAGCAGCGTTCGGTACACAAATCTGGTTCTCGGTAGGTCCAGGTCTAAACGCCAACAGGTAAGTCCAAAACAGTCCAGCTCGTACACGGTAAATCCAGCCAATGTAGATTGTCTCTTTCTCTATGGTTCAGAAATACTTCCCGCCCTCTCTCTCTCTTCCTGGTTTTTCTTGACCCTTTATCTGTGGGTCGGCTCCACCTTCTGAGGGTTCCCCTTGCTTCTGGGAATTGTAGTTTTCGGCCATTTTGTGATCTGTAGTTCTGATCGGGGTGGCCATTTTAGTGATCGGGCAGAGCCCGTTTATTAGTTCTGCCCTCACATATCTGCCATTTATCACTCGACCCCCTTCTTTGCCACTATATATATATATATTGTTAATCTGTAGTTTAGGACCCTATAAATGTAAGGGGGGGGGGTCTTATAACCCTTCTATTAATACAAGATAAGCATAATCAATTATTATAATACATCAAACATTTGGTACAGCCCCTATCATGACCCCAAGGTGAACCCAACATTACCTGACCCTAGGACAGCAGCTCTACACCGAGAGCCGCAAAGAGACTCTCCTAACTCCCCTGCAGTTTGTGGGGACCAACAGGGCGGAGGAGGAGGCTAGCAACACGGTTGGCTGACTCTGAGCCAGAGCCCAGGCAGGCCATGAAACTGAGCCCCGCTCTGAGTGCTCGGAAGGAGAAGCTGAGGTCCCCTCCCTCATCCCACAGTGTAAGGCTGGGGCTGGGGTCTCCTCCTCCTTCACCAAACACGCAGGACAGCAGGAGGACACGTCACTAGGAGATGACCAGTGAGATCTTATCTCTTCTCCACAAATATACACCAATATACATATACACCAATATACATTGAGTGTACAAAACATTAAGAACACCTTTCTAATATTGAGTTGCAGCCCCCTCTTTTTCTCTCAGAACAGCCTCAATTCGTCGGGGCATGGACTCTACAAAGTGTCGAATGCATTCCACAAGGATGCTGGCCCATGTTGACTCCAACGCTTCCTACAGTTGTGTCAAGTTGGATGGATTTCATTTGGTTGGTGGACCATTCTTGATACACATGAGAATCTGTTCAGTGGGAAAAACCCAACAGCGTTGCAGTTCTTGACACAAACCGGTGTGTCTGGCACCTACTACCATACCCTATTCAAAGGCACTGAAATATTTTATCTTGCCCTTTCACCCTCTGAATGGCACAACATAGACAATCCATATCTCAAATGTCTCAACGCTTAAAATTCCTTCTTTGACCTGTCTCCCCCCTTCATCTACACTGATTGAATTGGATTTAACAAGTGACATCAATGAGGGAACATCACTTTCACCTGGATTTACCTGATCAGTCTATGTCATGGAAAGAGCAGGTGTTCACGTTTGTGCACTCAGTGTATATGTCTATATATGTGTATGTACTGTATGCTTTGTCAACTCTGCTGCATGTAAAATCACAGGAATTACAGTTCAAACATGCACTTCTAAGAGAATGTATCAAAGGTCAGTATAATTCCTTAACATTAGAACCGCCATAGGCCAACAACCATCGCCATTTGTTTTTGTAAATAAAAACAATATTTTACATTGTTCATTTGTCAGAATTTTCTAATCACAAACACAAAAGTATTTAGAGCCTTTTTAAAACCTGTTGGGGCTACAGGTTAGCAATGAACCCCGAGTCGGGATTGCTAACAAGGCTGGAAATTCAAAACATCAAAAATCTAATAATTTCAATTTCTCAAACAATCAACTATTTTACACAATTTAAATGATAAACATCTCCTTAATCTAACCACATTGTTCTATTTTCAAAGAGGCTTTACGGCAAAAGCATAAAGTTAGATTATGTTAGGACAGTACATAGCCACAAAAGTACAAACATCCATTTTCAATTCAAGGTCAGGCGTCACCAAAAGCAGAAACCAGCTTGAATTATGCACTAACTTTTGTCAATCTCCATCAGATGACACTCCTAGGACATTATGTTATACAATACATGCATTTTTTGTTCCATCAAGTTCATATTTATATCCAAAAACAGCATTTTACAGTAGCGTGAAATTCAGATTTTTTTCTTCTCAGAAATGCTTCCGGTGAACATAACAAAATTACTATTCGAAAACATTGGTAAATTATAATATTGTCATTCAAAGAATAATATATTATCATCTCGTAATTGCTACCGAATGGCCAGATCTCAAAATAACTTTACTGGGAAATCACATTTTGCAATAAACGGGGTGCTATGCTAAGAACAACAGGCTATGCTATACAGTTAGCATCATCTAAAATCGATAATAACATTGTAAATACCCCCTTACCTTTGATTATCTCCATCAGAAGGCAGGATCCCAGGTCCGGAAGGCATTCCAGGTCCGGAACAAATGTGGTTTCTTTTGACAAAGTTCATAATTTATGTCCAAATAACACCAAGTACTTAGCGTTCATTATGCTCCCACAAAACGTGGTTGGGGGAGCTGGTAAAATCACGCCGAAAAGCTAAAAAAACCTAGTAAATAATCTATTTATGTTCGTTCAAACATGTCAAATGTTGTTTAGCATTAATCTTTTGGTCCATTTTTAACGTTAAACATCAGTAATATTTGCACACAACCTATCCTATGTCTAGATAAAAAATGATGACAAACTCACGTTTCTCAGATTTATGCGCAGGCGCAAAAAAATGAAGTGATGACATGTCAACTTCCTTGGATTCTAATTTGCTCTCTGTTTATCATAGACGCTTCAAACAACTTTATAAAGATCGTTGACATCTAGTGGAAGCCGTAGGTGTTGCGAAATGAATCCTTTCTCACTATGGTATCTATAAAAAAATGACACTAAATAGTACAGTCACAAAATTCACATTTTTTGGGATCTATTTTTCACAGGTTTTTGCCTGCAATATGAGTTTTGTTATACTTACAGACACCATTCAAACTGTTTTAGAAAATTCAGTGTTTTCTATCCGAATGTGTTAATAATATGCATATCCTAGCTTCTGAGTTGGTGTAGGAGGCAGTTAAAAATGGGCACATATTTTTTTCAAAATGTCTCAATACTGCCCCCGAGCCCCAACAGGTTAACTGCCTTTTCACACTTATTCCGTGTCACGCCCTGACCTGAGAGAGACGGTTTATTTCTCTATTTTGTTAGGTCAGGGTGTGGGATGGGCATTCTATGTTTTGTATTTCTTTGTTTTGGGCCGAGTATGGTTCCTAATCAGAGGCAGCTGTCTATCGTTGTCTTTGATTAGGAATCATACTTAGGCAGCCTTTTCACACCTGTGTTTGTGGGTAGTTGTTTTCTGTTTTGTGTTTCTGTACCTGACAGAACTGCGCGCTTTTGTTTCCCTTTGTTATTTTTGTTCGAGTGTTTGTTTGATTTAAATAAACAATCATGAACACATGCCACACTGCATCTTGGTCACCTCTATACGAAGATCGTTACATTCAGACTGCACATGGACTGAAAGGTTGCTGAGGAAGAGGGAGAAGACTGATGTGTTATTTTCAATCTAGTGCCTTCAGAATGTATTGATACCCCTTGACTTACTCCACATGCTGTATTACAGCCTGAATTTAAAGAAAATATATTTCTCACCCATCTACACACAATACCCCATAATTAAAAAGTGAAAGCATGGTAATAGAACATTTTGCTATTTTATTGAAAATTAAATACAAAAATCTCAAATACATAAATACAATTTTATTTGTCACAAGCTTCATAAAAAAAGGTGTAGACTAAGAGTGAAATGCTTACTTATGGGCCCTTCCCAACAACGCAGAGAGAAAAAGTGAAATTATGAAACATTAGAACACAAGAAATAATTACACAAGTAAAGATACCTTGGCTATATACACGGGGTACCAGTACCGAGTTGAAGTGCAGGGGTACGAGGTGATGGAGGTAGATATGTACAGTGCATTCGGAAAGTATTCAGACCCCTTTACTTTTTCCACATTTTGTTAGATTACAACCCAAAAAATATCATCAATCTACATACAATGACAAAGCAAAAACTTGTTTCTATAAATTTTTGCAAATGTATTAAAAATAAAATCTGAAATATCAAATTTACATAAGTATTCAGACCCTTTACTCCGTACTTTGTTGAAGCACCTTTGGCAGCGATTACAGCCTCAAGTCTTCTTGGGTACGACACAAGAAGCTTGGCACACCTGTATTTGGGGAGTTTACCCAATTTTTCTCTGCAGATCCTCTCAAGCTCTGCCAGGTTGGATGGGGAGCATCACTGCACAGCTATTTTCAGGTCCCTCAAGAGATTTTTGATTGGGTTCAAGTCCAGACTCCAATCAAGTTGTAGAAACATCTCAAGGATAATCAATGGAAACAGGATGCATCTGAGCTCAATTTCATGTCTCATAGCAAAAATGTCTAAAAACCTGTTTTAATATTATCATTATAGGTTTTTTTTGTAGATTGATGCTAAAAGAATATTTCATAAATTTTAAAATAAGGCTGTAACGAAACAAAACGTAAATGGGTCTAACGATCACTGTTGAGGATTAACAAAGTGGAGATGATGTTTCCTACCTTCACCACCTGGGGGCGGCCCGTCAGGAAGTCCAGGACCCAATCGCACAGGGCGTGGTTGAGACCCAGGGCCTCATGCGTAATGATGAGCTTGGAGGTTACTATGGTGTTGAATGCTGAGCTGTAGTCAATGAACATCATTCTTACATAGGTATTCCTCGTGTCCAGATAGGAATTTGTCTCCCAATGTCTGTTGGAAAGCAGACTGAACCAGGTTTTCCTCTAGGATTTTGCCTGTGCTTATCTGTATTCGGTTTCTTTTTATCCTAAGAATCTCCCTAGTCGTTGCCAATGACAAGTATACCCATAACATGATGCAGCCACCACCATACTTGAAGAGTTGTACTCAGTGATGTGTTGTGTTAGATTTTCCCCAAACATAACGGTTTGTATTCAGGACATGAAGTTAATTTCTTTGCCACAGTTTTACTTTAGTGCCTTTTTGCAAACAGGATGCATGTTGTCACAGGCCGGCTCATAGCCTGTGGCAAAAATGAGAGGACATCAACAACCGGTATAGGCCAATTCAAAACGTTCTTTATTATAAAACAAAACTATTAATTCTAAACAAATAAAAAGGAATGAGGTGTGGAAATGTCATAATGTAGGGTGTATGTAGGGTGCATGGATGCGTGAATATGTGTGTGTAAACATGACTGAGTGGAAACTAAATAAACCAACAAAGGAACAAACAAAACAGGATCATATGTGGAGGAGCAGGGAGAGAGAGAGCAAGCCAAGCGAGAGAGAGGTTAGTGGAGCAGTTTGTTAAATACCCTGAGCCCAGGTGGCTCCAATCACACCAGCTCCAATCACTAACGACCCTCCTCTGCCTGCAGGAGGAACCGCCCCTGCACTGCAGAGGAGGAGCCGTGACACCCCCCTCCTTAAAATGAGGGTCCCACCCTCAATTCAAATTACGACCCAACATATTTAACACATAATCCAAATCCCCCCCCCCCCCCCCAAAAAAAAAACAGATACCAGTCCCGGCTCCTAGTAGAAGCCCCGTGTCCCCTAGCTGACTGTCCGTCCTCAAACTCAGCAGCCCTGGTACCTGGGGAGCAAATTAAGAGGAAAGAGGCGCAGACAGCCCGCAGGGTTCAGCAGAGAGAAAATACAAACTAGATTAAAGGAGCACGGGACAGAGCATCAGCAATGATATTATCCTTGCCCCTAATGTGTCTGATATCAAGGTTAAATGGTTGCAAGAACAAAGCCCCACGCATCAGGCGCTGGTTGGGATTTTGCAAGGACTTCAGAAAAGTAAGTAGGTTGTGGTCAATGAACACAGTTAAAGGGGTTAAACCAGAACAACATAGACCTCAAAGTGCTGTAAAGCCCAAATGAGACTTAAAGCCTCCTTTTCAATTACAGAATAGTTTTTCTGATACTTCTTAAATTTCCGGGAAAAGAAACTGACTGGACACTCAATATTGTCAGCATTTTCCTGGAGAAGCACAGCCCCAGCACCGATTTGACTGGCGTCTACCTGCAATTTGAAAGGTTTCTCAAAATTTGGTGCTACCAAATTTTAGTAGTGCCAAACACAAAAGAGCCTTAACTGCATCAAATGCCTCTTGACACTGGGTGGACCAGAGAAATTCAGCCTTGGCATTCAACAGATTGGTCAGGGGGGACACTACTACCGAAAAGTTTTTACAAAAAGCACGGTAGTACCCCGCCATTCCCAGGAAGCGCATCAGTTCTTTCTTTGTGGAGGGCTGTGGGAACTGCTTCACAGCCTGAACCTTGGCTTCCACGGGACAGACAACACCCTGACCAACAACCTTGCCTAGGTATGTGACTGTAGCTTTGGCAAACTCACATTTTTCCAAATTGATAGTCAACCTGGCCCACACCAGTCTTTCGAACAGGGCTTGCACCCTCCAGACATACTCCTCCAAGGAGTCTGAGTAGACGACCACGTCGTCCAATTGCAGTCTCTTCTCCTGAGATACACGATAAAATCTCTGTTTGATAGGCTTAGCATCTCCGATGTCTATGTCATGCTCAACTAAGTGGGTTTTCGATAGTGTCAGAAAACAAAACAGGGTAGCTTCTAATAAGAGCTACCAATTCATCACGTTTCTCAGAGTCCAAATGATCTACCAAAACCCCAAGGTTTTGCAAAGTCTGGGGGTTTTTCAACCGACCTTGTAAGACCTCATCCAAAACCCTAACTACCTCCTCTTCTCCCTCCTCCACAAAGTTAAAGCCACAAGATGCAGTGACTGGAGCAGCAGTCAACGCTGACCTCACTGCTGGAGTACCTTCCACTTTGCTTAGATCACGGGAGTGATAACATTTTAACAGGTTCACATGGCATAATTTAGAGGACTTCCTATGGCCAGGGGTTTCAATAAGATAGTTCAAATCTGACACTTTGCGCAACTCAGTGAAAGGACCACGATATTTTGCCTGAAAAGGCGAACTTACAAGAGGCAAAAGAGAAAGTACACGATCACCGGGACTAAACTCACGCAGCTCAGCCTGTCCGTCATATTTCAGTTTCATTTTCTGTTGAGAACGTTTTAGTTTTTCTTTCGCCAGTTCACCAGCCCTATACAACTTGAACCTAAAACCATTTACATAGTCAATAAGGTTCCGAGGTGGTTCCTCAGGCAAACAACCATCCTGCAGTACTGCTAAAGGCCCATGCACCTTATGATCAAACACTGTCATTTGGGCTGAACCCTGTGCTTTCCTGCACTACCTCATGAGCAGCTAGTAACAACCAAGGTAACCCCTCCTCCCAATCTGCAGACAGTTCTGTACAGTATGCACGAAGCAAGGACTTTAAAGTTTGATGAAAACGTTCCAAAGCTCCCTGCCTCTGACCATGGTACGCAGTAGACTTATTGTGTTTAACTTTAAGCTGTTTGAGAACCTGAGCAAATAAATGGGAGGTAAAGTTAGATCCCTGATCTGACTGGATGATTTTTGGAATCCCAAATGTTGAAATAAATTGAGTTAACGCTTTAACTACTGATTTTGAAGGTATGGTACGCAAGGGAAAAGCTGCCGGATATCTAGTTGCTTGACACATAACAGTTAATAAGTAGCTATGACCTGACTTGGACCGTGGTAAAGGCCCAACACAATCGATAACAAGATGCTCAAAAGGTTGCCCTACGGCTGGTATTGGATACAAAGGTGCTGGCTTTACAACCTGGTTTGGCTTGCTTGTGCGCTGACACGTATCACAAGTTTTAATAAACTGAGATACATCCCGCTTTAAATAAATCGATTGCTGGTCTTTATTGTATGCTGCACATTTTTACATTGTATTCCATTTCCAGCGAGACTATTGAAGCCATCGACTCAGTGATGAATGAAGATGATGAGCGATCGGCAAAAGCCATCTGTAATCTTCTGGCATCATGGCACAACATCAACATCGCTCTAATCTCAGTCAGAAGACAGTTGAAGAAACTCGAGTGGACTTATGGAAAGGCTTGGTAAGACATGTTTTAACCTGTTGAGGGTAGGGGGCAGTATTGACACGGCTGGATAAAAAACGTACCCGATTTAATCTGGTTACTACTCCTGCCCAGTAACTAGAATATGCATATAATTATTGGCTTTGGATAGAAAACACTCCAAAGTTTCTAAAACTGTTTGGCTGGGCTATGTACTTAGAATATTGCAAAATGTGCTTTCACCAAAAAGCTATTTTAAAATCGGACATATCGAGTGAATAGAGGAGTTCTGTATCTATAATTCTTAAAATAATTGTTATGCTTTTTGTGAACGTTTATCGTGAGTAATTTAGTAAATTGTTAGCGAATTCCCCGGAAGTTTGCGGGGGGTATGCTAGTTCTGAACGTCACATGCTAATGTAAAAAGCTGGTTTTTGATATAAATATGAACTTGACTGAACAAAACATGCATGTATTGTATAACATAATGTCCTAGGGTTGTCATCTGATGAAGATCATCAAAGGTTAGTGCTGCATTTAGCTGTCTTCTGGGTTTTTGTGACATTATATGCTAGCTTGAAAAATGGGTGTCTGATTATTTCTGGCTTGGTACTCTGCTGACATAATCTAATGTTTTGCTTTCGTTGTAAAGCCTTTTTGAAATCGGACAGTGTGGTTAGATTAACGAGAGTCTTGTCTTTAAATAGCTGTAAAATAGTCATATGTTTGAAAAATTGAAGTAATAGCATTTCAAAGGTTTTGAAAATCGCGCCACAGGATTCAACTGGCTGTTGCGTAGGTGGGACGATTTCGTCTCGCCTTGCCCAGAGAGGTTAGACACCCAGCAAGTTTAGCCTTCACCAAAATCAGATATACTATAACAAAAATGTTACTACCTTTGGTGTTCTTCGTCAGAATGCACTCCCAGGACTTCTACTTCAATAACAAATGTTGGTTTGGTCCCAAATAATCCATCGTTATATCCAAACAGCGGCGTTTTGTTCGTGCGTTCTAGACACTATCCGAAATGGTAAATCAGGGTGACGAGCATGACGCATTTCGTGACAAAAAAATTCTAAATATTCCATTACCGTACTTCGAAGCATGTCAACCGCTGTTTAAAATCATTTTTTATGCAATTTATCTCGTAAAAAAGCGATAATATTCCGACCGGGAATCTGCGTTTCGGTAAATAGAGGAAAAAAAAGAAAGACGGGGGCGGCCAGTGCACGCGCCTAAGCCCACTGTCCCCTGATCGGCCACTTGAGAAAGGCGATAATGTGTTTCAGCCTGGGGCTGGAATGACGACATTCAGCTTTTTCCCGGGCTCTGAGAGCCTATTGGAGCCGTGGGAAGTGTCACGTTACCGTAGAGATCCTTTGTTTTGGAAAGAGATGTCAAAGAAAGCCAATAAATGGTCAGACAGGCCACTTCCTGTAAAGGAATCTCTCAGGTTTTTGCCTGCCATATGAGTTCTGTTATACTCACAGACACCATTCAAACAGTTTTAGAAACTTTAGGGTGTTTTCTATCCATATCTAATAAGTATATGCATATTCTAGTTACTGGGTAGGAGTAGTAACCAGATTAAATCGGGTACGTTTTTTATCCGGCGGTGTAAATACTGCCCCCTAGCCCTAAGAGGTTAACCCCTCATTCCATGTGTCTCTCCTCAGGATTCGGAGGTGCGGAAGGTTCCTCCGCCCCCTCTGGACATCGAGGGTGCCCCGGCATACTCCGTTCATTCCATACTGGATTCGAGACGTCAGGCGAGGGGCCTTCAGTACCTCATGGACTGGGTTGAGTATGGTCCGACGGGGAGATGCTGGGTTCCGGTGGAGGTCGTGTTAGATCCTTCAATGCTGCGAGAGTTCCACCGTCTCCATCCGGATCGCCCTGCACCTCACCCTCCGGGTCGTCCCCGAGGTCGGTGTCAACGCGCTGCTGGAGCTGCGTGTCAGGGGGGGGATACTGTCACAACTTCCGCCGAAGTCGGTCCCTCTCCTTGTTCGGGCGGTGTTCGGCGGTCGACGTCACCAACCTTCTAGCCATCGCTGATCCATTTTTCATTTTCCATTGGTTTTGTCTTGTCTTACATCACACCTGGTTCCAATCTCATCAATTACATGTTGTGTATTTAACCCTCTGTTTCCCCTCATGTCCTATGATTGTTTGTTTGTATGTGATGTGCAAGTTATGTTCTGGTGCGCGACGGGTTTTGTACGCACTTTTTGTATATTTTGGTTTTCGGAGTTTTGTGAGCACTTATTAAACGACTCAGTTTATACCAAGTTTGTTCTCCTGCTCCTGACTTCCCTGCCACCATTACCCATTACAGCCGAGTTGGCTTTTTTCACAAAAATGTCATTTAAGGTGCCCCAAAGCTTTTTACTATCAATCTTTATATTATTTATCTTTGTTTCATAGTGTAGTTTATTTATCTTTTTATTTAGTTTAGTCACATGATTTTTTTTATTTAATTTGCAGTATGTTTGCCAATCAGTTGGGCTACCAGACATAATTGCCATACCTTTTGCCTCATCCCTCTCAACCATACAATTTTTCAACTCCTCATCAATCCAATGGGACTTAACAGTTTTTACAAAAGTAGCTATATCCACAGTAAAACGAGTCCTATATTGACATAACCTGAAAGGCTGCTCAGCAAGGAAGAAGCCACTGCTCCAAAATTGCCATAAAAAAGCCAGACTACCATTTGCAACTGCACATGGGGAAAAAGATCGTACTTTTTGGACAAATGTCCTCTGGTCTGATGAAACAAAAATAGAACTGTTTGGCCATAATGACCATCATTATGTTTGGAGGAAAAAGGGGGAGACTTGCAAGCCGAAGAACACCATCCCAACCGTGAAGCATGGGGGTGGCAGCATCATGTTGTGGGGGTGCTTTGCTGCAGGAGGGACTGGTGCACTTCACAAAATAGATGGAATCATGAGCAGGAAAATGATGTGGATACATTGAAGCAACATCTCAAGACATCAGTCAGGAAGTTAAAGCTTGGTCGCAAATGGGTCTTCCAAATGGACAATGACCCAAAGTATACTTCCAAAGTTGTGGCAGAATGGCTTAAGGACAACAAAGTCAAGGTATTGGAGTGGCCATCACAAAGCCCTGACCTCAACCCTATAGAAAATGTGTGGGCAAAACTGAAAAAGCGTGTGCGAGCAAGGAGGCCTTACAAACCTGACTCAGTTACACCAGCTCTGTCAGGAGGAATGGGCCAGAATTTACCCAACTTATTGTGGGAAGCTTGTGGAAGGCTACCTGAAATGTTTGACCCAAGTTAAACAATTGAAAGGCAATGCTACCAAATACTAATTGAGTGTATGTAAACTTCTGACCCACTGGGAATGTGATGAAAGAAATAAAAGCTTCTGACTTCAACTGTATTGTGTAGAACAGAAATTAATGTCTGTTATATAAATCGTGTCGACTCCATTCATTGTACATATTTCTATCTGCAAAGTTCAGAACTTTTCACGTCCCTGAAAAAAACTATTTCTGTGTGTCTGTGTGATGGCCTGTAGGAGCTGATCACTGACTGGTACATTGTCTTACTGTCCCTCATCCTGGCCTCCGTCCTGGTGTACTTGGTTGAGAAGGACAATGTCACCGTGGAGATGTTGGACTCTGGGGTTTGGGCCTCGCTGTTAACCTCTTGGGGCTAGGTGGGACGCTAGCGTGCCACCTGTGGTGCACTCCATCAACAGCAGGTGCATTTCAAGAGCGGCAAATTTGAATCCAAATAAATGTCAAAATTCAAATTTTTCAAAAATACAACTATGTTACACCATTTGAAAGATAAACATCTCCTTAATCTAACCACGTTTTACGATTTCAAAAAGGTTTTACGGCGAAAGCATAAATTTAGAGTATGTTAGGACAGTACATTTACAAGAGTTGTGTGTAATGTTTTGTCAAGTCAAAGACAGGGTCACCAAAACCATAAAACCAGCTAAAATGATACACTAACCTTTTACAATCTCCATCAGATGACACTCCTAGGACATTATGTTAGACAATGCATGCATTTTTAGTTCTATCAAGTTCATATTTATATACAAAAACAGCGTTTTACTATGGCATTGATGTTGAGGAAATCGTTTCCCTCCAATAACCGGCAGTCAAGTCAGCGTCACAAATTAAATAATTAAAATTAGAAAACATTGGTAAAATATTATATTGTCATTTAAAGAATTATAGATTTACATCTTTTGAACGCAATCAACTTGCCAGATTTAAAAATAACCTTACTGGGAAATCACACTTTGCAATAATCTGAGCACTGTGCCCAGAAAAATACGCGTTGCGATACAGACTAGACGTCAAGTTGGGGAGATCTAAAATCGAAAATACTATGTAAATAATCCATTACCTTTGATTCTCTTCATCAGATGTCACTTCCAGGTATCACAGGTCCATAACGAATGTAGTTTTGTTCAAAAAAGCTCATCATTTATGTCCAAAAATCTCCGTCTCGTTAGCACATGATGTAAGCCAGCCGGACTTCTCGTCATGAACGAGGGGAAAAAATATATTTCCGTTCGTTCAAACATGTCAAACGTTGTATAGCATAAATCATTAGGGCCTTTTTTAACCAGAACATGAATAATATTCAAGGTGGACGAATGCATAGCCTTTTATAACGTATTGGAACGAGGGTACCCAACATGAAGTAGCGCGCCAGGTGTCTAATGGGACATCACCGTTCCATGGCTCTTGTTCGGTCAGATCTCCCTCCAGAAGACTCAAAACACTTTGTAAAGGCTGGTGACATCTAGTGGAAGCAATAGGAAGTGCCACAATATTCCTAAACCCCTGTGTTTTTCAATGGGATAGGTTTAAAATCAATACAACACATCAGGTATCCACTTCCTGTCAGAAAATGTCTCAGGGTTTTGCCTGCCAAATGAGTTCTGTTATACTCACAGACACCATTCAAACAGTTTTGGAAACTTTAGAGTGTTTTCTATCCATATATAATAAGTATATGCATATTCTAGTTACTGGGTAGGATTAGTAACCAGATTAAATCGGGTACATTTTTTTTATCCAGACGTGCAAATGCTGCCCCCTAGACCCAACAGGTTAAGCCTGAACCCCAGGACTTTGACACACACCGATGCTCTGTGGTGGGGCCTGGTATGTATTTGTAGACAGACCCTTGGTTGGTACCTGTCAAGGTCTTTGCTGTAAAAGAGAATCTCAGCCAACTGACCTGGTACGTTCTCAGCTAGCAAAAAACATTCTAAGAACCAGGGGTTGGGTAGGTTACTTTCTAAGTGTAATCTGTTACACTTACTAGTTACTAGTTACCTATCCAAAATTTAAATCAGTAACGTAACCTTTGGATTACCCAAACTCAGTAATGTAATCTGATTACTGGATTACTTTCCCCTTTCCCCTGTTATAATGTATTTTTTTCTACAAATATCCTTTCTGAATTTCAAAAGTAATTCTCAGCACATTTAAGGAACTTTACAAAAAACATGATTTTCTTTGTATGTCATTACTTTAATGGAACATTTCCATTTAAATGTAATTTTGGTAATATTTTAGAAACAATCTCGAAATGGTGTGACATTGGGAATGATTACATTTAAATGTCATTTTTGGTAATATTCTAGGAACAATCTCGAAATGGCGTGACATTGCAAATGCTCTCAAATGTGACTTGTTTCAGGAAACTATTTCACAGGAGAGGCATTTGAACATAAACTTTTTACAAAAAAATCTAAATGCGTTTTTGGCAGAAATGCCTTCTGGAAAATATGAACTTTCATGTGTGTTAAAACCTCTTACAGCCCTTTAGGGATAGGGGGCAGAATTGTCAATTTCGAAAAAAATATGTGCCCATATTAAACTGCCTCCTACTCAAACTCAGAAGCTAGGATATGCATATTATTAGTAGATTTGGATAGAAAACACTCTGATGTTTCTGAAACTGTTTGAATGATGTCTGTGAGTATAACAGAACTCATATGGCAAGCAAAAACCTGAGAAAAATCCTACCAGGAAGTGGAAATCTGGATGCGTGGGCTCTCTTCAAGTCATTGCCTATTGAACACACAGGGACGTAGTAATAATTGTGCACTTCCCAAGGCTTCCACTAGATGTCAACAGTCTTTAGAAAGTTGTTTGAGGCATCTACGATGAACAGAGACCGAATGAGAAGGCTGGGAAGTTGGTAACCCAGGGAAGGACATCACTTCATTGGTGCGCGTTCACGCGATAGGTAGCTCTGTTCCAAAACGTTTTTCAAGACACAGGAATGGTCCGGTTGAAATATTACTGAATCTTCACGTTCTAAAGGCCCTAAAGATTGATGTTTTACAACATTTGACATGTTTGAACGAACATAAATACAACTTTTTTTGACTTTTCATCGTCACATTTTCCGCGTGCTTCCTACATTTGGAGTAGCTGAACTGGACGTGCGAACAACAAGGAGTTATTTGGACATAAATTATGGAGTTTATCGAACAAAACAACATTTATTGTGGACCTGGGATACCTGGAAGTGCCTTCTGATGAAGATCATCAAAGGGAATATTTCTAATGCAATTTATGATTTTAGATGACCCCTTTTCTGAGCTCAGTACTCAGATTATTGCAGAGTGCTTTCCTCGTGATACTTTTTTGAAATCTTTCACAGCATTAGCATAAAGGAGATGTTCATCTATAATTCTTTGAATGACAGTTTAATATTTTATCAACGTTTATGTCAAGTATTTTTGTAAATTGCGGTGCTGCTCCACCGGCATTATTTGAGGGAAAATATTTTATGAACGTCACGTGCCAATGTAAAATGCTGTTTTTATATATAAATATGAACTTTATCGAACAAAAAATGCATGTATTGTGTAACATGACGTCCTAGGAGTGTCATCTGATGAAGATCATCAAAGGTTAGTGCTTCATTTAGCTGTGTTTTGGGTATTTGTGATGCATGTAGTTGCTTTGAAAATGGCTGTGTGGTTATTTGTGTCTATGTACTCTCCTAACATAATCTAATGTTTTGCTTTTGCTGTAAAGCCTTTTTGAAATCAGACAACATGGTTTGATTCAGGAGAAGTGTATCTATAACATGGTGTAAAATAGTCCTATGTTTGAGAAATAGAAATGATTAGATTTGTGGTTTTGAATATGGCGCTCTGATTTTTCACTGGCTATTGTCAAACTCAGGTTTTAATAACAAACATGTATGCCATCTGTAAATATGAATAAAACTGTTATATTACAAGCCTAGTTGGTTTAGCCACGGAAAAAGCAAGGAACCTTCCTGCTAGCGTTGATTGGCTGAGATAATGGATGGGCTGGACATTGCGAGAGATGAGTTCGAATTGGTCTGCCATGTAGCACGCTTCTGTCTATAACATGAACTGGTCAGTATGTGTAGGTACTCCTTTCCAACGTGTTTTTTTAATAAAGATATCACATTGTAGGACTGAAAAAAGTGTTGCTCACCACTTTTCAGAGGACTGAGTTTTGAAATCAGTGGAATGTCAGGTGGAATTAGAGTATGACAGCAAAGGAGATGGAGAAAGTTCTGGCATTTGATTGCAAATATGCAGAGGGAGACGAAAAGAGAACACGCAGAAGACTGTTGTATAAAACACCTGTCTCCGGATTACATCTTCAAACTAAGACAGAGAGGAAGAAGCATCCATCCATGTATATGTGTAAGAGAGTCCAGCTAGCTACATTTTCAGATATTATAAATTTCTAATTTCGTCAGAAATTCATTTACATTTCAAGTTAAAGTGTACTGTTAGTTAGCTAGCTAACGTTGGCTGGCTGGCTCGCTAGCTAGCTAACGTTACATGTATAATCTGTGCAGCAATATTATTTGTATCTCAGATCCATTTGCATTAGTTATAGCCTAATGTTAGCTAGCTAGCTAACATTGAACCTGGTTGGTTAGCTACATGCAGATTCATGCAGGGTACTAATGTTATGAGTTGGGATTATTGGTAATTGTTTAGCTAGCTAGCTAGCTAGCTACACGTCTAAACAAAAGACTCCACTATGCAAGTAACCATTTCACTACACCTTCTGCATCCTGTGCATGTGACAAATAACCTTTGATTTTATTTGATATAGTATGTGTTGACCAGAGATGGTAATGTGAAGAACATGACCTGCACCAAAGTCAAATTAGGATATAACGTTAGGCCAATGAGACAGTGTCCAAGTTCTAAAATTCTCTGGTAGAATGCCCTACTTTTCATCACACTCACAACCATAAGCTATTTTCTCTAATTGGCTCGCCATTAACTTGTAAATAATGATCTTGTTGTGAGTTTATTTTCCTTTAAAAATGAAGACAAATTAGCTATATGATATGGTCATTATTTGAACAGGCTAGCCAGCTTAGCTAGCTAGCTAACAAGCTAGAAGTGAACCAAAACATTGTTTAGAAAGTTGCTTTCAGAAACAATGTTCATTTTGGGAAATGTCTTTACTTTAACATAGCATTTACTTTATAAGCTCATGGTTCTATTTAACGTTATTCTGGGAATGTAAGAAATGGTGTGACGTTAGGAATGTTCTCAAATAGTTACAAGAACTTTAGGAAACAATTATTTTGGCTGTATTTAAAAAAAAATGTTTGACTATATTCTGAAAATGTTCTCAGAAATGGTGTGACATTAGGAATGTTTTCAAAACATAAAGACAACTTAGAGAAAACATGTTCTGGGGGGAATGTAATCTGCAATTGCTACATCAATTTTGGGGCTTTTAAAGTAATGATATAAAGCCATTGATTCTACCCCATCAGAAACCAAAATATGAGCTTGTTTTACTTCAGAGTTTGTAAATAATGTTATTGTCAACAAACACTGTATAGCTTGAAAAAACAGTTAAAACTATAATTTTGAACTCATGGATGGTCAGTCCTTGCATCGATAGCTCCATCTATGAATTTGAGAGTGGTTACATTTTTCCAGCCCCATCCCTGAGCTGTTTGCCGCTTTAAAGTTTATGTATGGTTCTATTGAAAAAAAACATCCCACTGGTTGAATCAACGTTGTACCGTAATGTGAACAACTATCGTGTGAAATGCCAATGGTGCACAGTTCTCAAAAGTGTTACTTGTAAATGTCTGCTTCAGCCACAACTGCTATTTAAATAGAATGTTAACATTGGCTGAGAAGGGGCCTTGCTCAATCAATGTAACCTTTATATGGCTAATTACAATACCTAATGTGGTTAATGAGTAGAAGTCTATTTGTAAAAGTATACTTGAAACATTATAAATACTATTTTATTGTGAAGAAAATACAGGAATTCTAATTCAAATACCATTATATTATATTTCTAATTTATGAGTCATATACAGTACCAGTCAAAAGTTTGGACACACCTACTCATTCCAGGGTTTTTCTTTATTTTTACTATTTTCTACATTGTATAATAATAGTGAAAATATCAAAATTATGAAATAACACATGTAGTAACCAAAATTTCAAAATATATTTTAGATTCTCCAAAGTAGCCACCCTTTGCCTTGATGACAGCTTTGCACACACTTGGCGTAGTTTTGAAATAATCGTGAAGAAACAGGTCTTATTTTAGGGCATTTTTCACCCTGTAAAATCCTATTAGTTATGTTGAGCACTGTGGCACCAACTCACCTTCCAGAAATTCTATTTCCAGCCCATTATACTACATCACAATGCCTGCTTTGCTATTGCTGGCAATGAAACAAGCCTAGGTTACACTCCTACATCAATTATTTTAATCTTAACGTGGTTACAGCTACTGAGTAAGCATGCTCACTATCCACCTGTGTAAACGTTGTGACCCACAGCTTTAAAGATGGCTGGCGCATACCCATCAAACTTTTGAAATTTTCTGGTCATGGTTAAGCATATTTTCTTTCAGAAAAAGGTGTAAACCTAAACAAAACGCATGTCCATGTCCTCTTTTTCAAGATATGCCTGATTGAAACAGCCAGAATACTTTTTAAAATTAAGAAATAACCTATTTTTTAGACGATTTGTTGTTTCTAAATGTCTGCTGGGTAATTTGATATGCGTCGAAATCTGTTTGTTAGTAGGCATCGAATGGAGCGAATGCTGCGCAGGTTCACAGAGTTGCAAACCAAATGGAGAGGTCTAGCTCATTGATTTGTAGATCTGACGCAGTTCCTACCTCAGATTATGAGCCAAGAGTCACGAATGAGTTATGTAGTCCCCACAAAGGCCACAGGGAGGAGCAGGAGAGCTATAAACCCATACTGTTTTTTTCCTTAAAAACCCTAACCCAAGGTATAACCTATTTTAACCCTAACAATAGGTATAACCTATTTTAGCCTTATTTTAGCCTAATTCTTGGGTAGGGTAGCCTAGAACACTTTTAAAAACTATTTTTGTAATAATATTATGTCAGTAAATACCATTATAGTACTAAACAGCATTTTGATTATTTGTTTAATCAAACCCTACTGTATGCAAGCATTTTGCAATTGTTTTGTTGTTATTAGTTATTTTGTGATATTTATTAATGCAAGGCAGAACACTTGATATACAAGGCATATTGTATTTTTCTAATTTGGTTTGAACTGGGTGTGACCTAGTAACCTATATGTGAAGTCCAGCAATTGGCTGGGATAGGTGGGGCAGGTTTGAGTGATCTCAGGAATTAATAAGAAAAATACACTTTATTTCTCAGCAGCTTCACCAATGTCTTTATGTGGATTAATAACTTTTAATTGCAAAATATTTCCAATAGATGTCAGCATAAGACCACAAACCATCAAGTATAGGCTATAGCAGCAATATGATTGACATAAATTGGTATGCAACCAAAGACTATATGTCCCATGATTTTTTAGAAAATGGTCACTCATTACTTTACAAGTAGCTATTTATCTTGTATTAGGCCTATGTTGCTTGGAGAGCAAAAAAATGGTGACTACAGCAGGTACTGAACCCCGGCCAAATATTCACTAGACAGGTGCGCCAACCTCACTCTAGTAGACATGCATTATAAATGAAGTATAATGAAGTATAATTTCTAAACATGAGCATGAAAACTGGTAATAATAAACATGAATCATCATTATATTACTTCACAGTAATCTGTTAAATGTCTTTTCAGCCCTTCCTCTTGTGTTATCAGTGTGGAAAGGGACAGAAAAAAGTGCGCAGGAGTTTTCCTGTGAGGGGAGTGGTGTACCCAGGGAGAAAACGAATATTCTGAAATTTTATTTGTGATCTTATTCTCCCATCTATTGGAATTATTTAGCAACTGCAGTAGTACTGAATAAATTGTATATTCTTACTAAAGTAGTAATTACTCAGAATTGCAAAATATACAATTTTTTGTTCATTTTATCACTTACAACCATAAAATAACAATTTAAACCATAACAAACAATCAAACTGACATAAACACCATACATTTAGTTAATTCTTTTAAATAAATAAAAAAACATTTTATTTAGATGGGTGACATTATCTGCGAAAGTAACACCCCCTTAACAACACAGACACTGGACACAGATACTAAAAAGTAGCTTTTTAAAATTATAAATCTGGTAGCTCTCAAAAGAGCCTTTGTTTTGCTGAGCAGTTAGTTTTTGTGAGTGTGCTGCCTGCCATCAGAGGAGTAGATCTGTAAATAATGAAAAGGTCATAAATTATTGCCACGCTTTCACATAGAGGCCTAGTTTACATTTTAGTCATTTAGCAGACGCTCTTATCCAGAGCAACTAAGGTTAAGTGCCTTGCTCAAGGGTACATCGGCAGATTTTTCACCTAGTCCATTCGGGGATTCAAACTAGCCCCCTTTCGGTTACTGCCCAACGCTCTTAACCTCTAGATTACAAACCCCAAAATGTTAAACACAAAAAGGCAAATGGTAGTAGATAAATGGTAAACTGGTTAAATGAAAGACTGTTCTTAGAACTTTCAGACTGCCATTGTTTTTGGGAAATAGGGGTATGTATGTATACTTCGCCAAATATCTCTCGATGTGTAAAGTAGGCCAACATTTTATTCAGCATAATCTCTTATTTCTAGTTATGTAAGACTGGGCTGTGTATCTCATTGTCATCGATCGCTAGCCCCAAAATACTTTTTGCCTTTGGAACGCTGAGCTCCCCCCATTGTTTTCCTATGGAGAGGCATGCTGGTATATTTTTGCCAAATATCTCACATTGCGTATATTTAGATTTTTTCAAGTAGGACACCACTTTGATCAGTATAATCTCTTCTTTCTAATTATGTCAGGCTGGCCAGTGTATCTCGTTGTCATCGATCGCTAGACCAAAAATTGTCATTGGTTGCAATTTGTTTCCTACTTCCTCATTATGCAGACATAAGCGCAGTTGACACAATCGAGGTGCGTATGTTTACTTTCTACAGTTTCGTCCTAAGAACAAATTGTAGTGGTAATATGAAAAGGGATTAAAGAGAAATTGTGCCATTTAGGCTAAATGGAATTGTAAGCATAATTCCTGTCAAAATAGGTTCTGCGAACGTTTGATTAAATTCATTTGCTATGGGCTTGCGCTAGTGTTCCAGTTTAGCCAACGCTGTATTGCCATTTTTCAGCCTTGGGTGAATTTTGACTCATTCTATTGTCCAGCCTACCACTGGACACCTTTCTCTAAATATCTCTTGTTAGCTCTATTCAGTCTGGGAGTGCGTGTGATTTAGCAAAAGTGTAGTGGAATATTTCCCCTGTCACGTCCTGACCATAGAAGCTTTTATTTTCTATGGTAGAGTAGGTCAGGGCGTGACGGGGTTGTGTCTAGTTTAAATTTTCTATGTTGTCATGTTCTTGTTTCTGTATTTCTATGTTGTTGTTTTTTGGGATGATCTCCAATTAGAGGCAGCTGGTCATGGTTGTCTCTAATTGGAGATCATACTTAAGTTGTCACGGGCGTCGTAAGGAGTGGACCAAAATGCAGCGGGTATATTGATCATCTTCTTATTTTATTTAAAGAGAAGACACTTAACTTCTATGGGCTAGGTGGGATGCTTGCGTCCCACCTACTCAACAGCCAGTGTAATCCCGTGGTGCGTTATTCAAATACCTTAGAAATGCTATTACTTCAATTTCTCAAACATATGACTATTTTACACCATTTTAAAGACAAGACTCTCGGTAATCTAACCACACTGTCCGATTTCAAAAAGGCTTTACAACAAAAGCAAAACATTAGATTATGTCAGCAGAGTACCAAGCCAGAAATAATCAGACACCCATTTTTCAAGCTAGCATATAATGTCACATAAACCCAAACCACAGCTAAATGCAGCACTAACCTTTGATGATCTTCATCAGATGACAACGCTAGGACATTATGTTATACAATACATGCATGTTTTGTTCAATCAAGTTCATATTTATATCAAAAAACAGCTTTTTACATTAGCATGTGACTAGCATGTGACTAGCATTCCCACCGAACACTGCCGGTGAATTTACTAAATTACTCACGATAAACGTTCACGAAAAACATAACAATTATTTTAAGAATTATAGATACAGAACTCCTCTATGCACTCGATATGTCCGATTTTAAAATAGCTTTTCGGTGAAAGCACATTTTGCAATATTCTCAGTAGATAGCCCGGCATCACAGGGCTAGCTATTTAGACACCCAGCAAGTTTAGCACTCACCAAAGTCAGATTTACTATAAGAAAAATGTTATTACCTTTGCTGTTCTTCGTCAGAATGCACTCCCAGGACTTCTACTTCAATAACAGATGTTGGTTTGGTCCCAAATAATCCATTGTTATATCCAAATAGCGGCGTTTTGTTTGTGCGTTCAAGACACTATCCGAAAGGGTAAGTAAGGGTGACGAGCATGGCGCATTTCGTGACAAAACATGTCTAAATATTCCATTACCGTACTTCGAAGCATGTCAACCGCTGTTTAAAATAAATTTTTATGCCATTTTTCTCGTAAAAAAGCGATAATATTCCGACCGGGAAAGCCTGTATACGTACAAAGAGAGAGAAAATAAATACATCTCGTGCCCTCGTGCACGAGCGTGAGTCTCAGAGTACTCTGACCAGCCACTATCCAAACGCGATAATGTGTTTCAGCCAGAGGCTGCCTAGATATCATTCAGCTTTTTCCCGGGTTCTGAGAGCCTATGGGAGCCGTAGCAAGTGTCACGTTACGGCAAAGATCCTCAGTCTTCAATAAAAAGAGCCAAGATGAACAACAACTTGACAGAGAGGCCGCTTCCTGTTTGAAATTTTCTTAGGTTTTTGCCTGCCATATGAGTTCTGTTATACTCACAGACACCATTCAAACAGTTTTAGAAACTTTAGGGTGTTTTCTATCCAAAGCCAATAATTATATGCATATTCTAGTTACTGGGCAGGAGTAGTAACCAGATTCAATCGGGTAAGTTTTTTATCCGGCCGTGTCAATACTGCCCCCTAGCCCTAACAGGTTAAACAAAACAAACGATGAAAACAGTCCAGTAAGGTGCACAGACTATACTAGGAACAACCACCCATAAACACAAGTGAAAAACGAACACACTTAAATATGGCCTCCAATTAGAGGCCACGACAACCAGCTGGCTCTAATTGGAGGTCATTGAAAAAAACACAACATAGAAATGTAAAATATAGAACATAAATCAAAAACCCCAAAACACACAAAACAAACACCCCTGCCACGCCCTGACCAAACTACAATAACAAATAACCCCTTTTACTGGTCAGGACGTGACAGTAACCCCCCCCCCCCCAAAGGTGTAGACCCCGAATGCACCTCAAAACAAAAACCCCACAAAAATAAACCACAAAATTAAAGGGAGGGAAGGGAGGGTGGACACCGTCAACGACAGCTCCCATGCTACACCCCCCCAATCCTCCAACTACGGAGGTGGCTCTGGCTCTGGCCTTAGTCCCCATTCTAACCTGCCCACCCCCGCTGAAGGCTCAGGGCTGTAGACCACTGCTGAAGGCTCTGGGCTGAGGTGCGTCGCTGGAGACCTCGGGCTGAGGTGCATCGTTGGAGACCTCGGGCTGAGGTGCATCGCTGGAGACCTCGGGCTGAGGTGCGTCGCTGGAGACCTCGGGCTGAGGTGCGTTGCTGGAGACCTTGGGCTGAGGTGCGTCGCTGGAGACCTCAGGCTGAGGAGCGTCTCTGCAGGCTCCGGACTGAGGAGCGTTTCTGCAGGCTCCGGACTGTGGGCCGTCTCTGCAGGTTCCGGACTGAGGAGCGTCTCTGCAGGCTCCGGACTGTGGGCCGTCTCTGCAGGCTCCGGACTTTGGGCCGTCTCTTTAGGTTCCGGACAGTAGGCCGTCTCTGGCGGTTCCGGACTGTAGGCCGTCTCTGTCTGTTCCGGACTGTAGGTCGTCTCTGTCAGTTTCAGACTGTAGGACATTGCCGGAAGCACTGGACGGGGAACTGTCGCCGGAAGCTCTGGACGGGGAACTGTTGCCGGAAGCTCTGGATGGGGAACTGTCGCCGGAAGCTCTGGACTGGGACTGTGCACTGAAGGCCTGATGCGTGGGGCTGGCTTAGGAGGCGCCAGACTAGTAACCCGCACCACAGGGCTAGTGCGAGGAGCAGGAACAGGACGTACTGGACTGGGCAGGCGCACTAGAGGCCTGATGCGTGGGGCTGGCTTTGGAGGGGCCAGAACAGTAACACGCACCACAGGGCTAGTGCGAGGAGCAGGAACAGGATACACTGGGTCTTGAAGACGCACTGGAGGTCTGGAGCGCACAGCCTGCACAACCCGTCCTGGCTGAGTTGTCACTGTAGCCCTGCACGGGCAAAGTGCTGGCACAGGGCGAACTGGGATGTGCTGAGGAATGATGGCTGCCGTGCGTAGAGCAGGCGCAGGGTAGCCTGGGTGTAGGAGACGCACTGGTGGCCAGATATGCTAAGCAGGCATACTCCTTTGTGGATGGATGCCCACTCTAGCACGGCACTTGCGGGGGGCTGGTATCGACCTCACCGGACTGTGCGTGCGGATGGGCGAGACCGTGCGCACTTCCGCATAGCACGGTGCTCTCCACGCCAAACGCTCCCCATCATAAGCACGAGGAGTTGGCTCAGGTCTATTGCCTGACTTACCCCAACTTCCCGTGTGCCCCCTCAAAACATTTTTTTGGGGCTGCCTCCTCACCTCCTGAAATGGAGGATATAATGCCTCATACCTCCGTCGTTCTGCCTTTGCTGCCTCCAATTCCTCCTTCAGTCGCCCGTACTACCCAGCCTGCCTCCAAGGTCCCTTTCCATCTAATATTTCCTCCGATGTCCACGACTCCAAATATTTATCCTGCTGCTCCTTCTTCCGCTGCTTTGTCCTCTTTTGGCAGGTGGTTCTGTCACGGGCGTCGTAAGGAGTGGACCAAAATGCAGCGGGTATATTGATCATCTTCTTATTTTATTTAAAGAGAAGACACTTAACTTCTCTAGGTTAGGGGGCAGTATTTTCACGGCCGGATGAAAAACGTACCCAAATTAAACGGCCTACTACTCGGGCCCAGGAACTAGAATATGCATATTATTAGTAGATGTGTATAGAAAACACTCTGAAGTTTCTAAAACTGTTTGAATGGTGTCTGTGAGTATAACAGAACTCATATGGCAGGCAAAAACCTGAGAAAAATCTAACCAGGAAGTGGGAAGTCAGGTGCTTGTAGTCCTTTCAAGTCATTGCCTATCGAACACACAGTGACCTAGGGTTCATTTTGCACTTCCTAAGGCTTCCACTAGATGTCAACAGTCTTTAGAAAGTTGTTTGATGCGTCTATGATGAACAGAGAGCGAACAGAGGAAGTTGGAAGTTGTTGACTCAGGAAAGCAAATGAGTTCATTGGCGCGCATTCACGTGAGAGTTAGCTGTGTTCCAAAACGTTTTTCAAGACACTGGAATCGTCCGGTTGGAATATTATTGAAGTTCTAAGTTAACCTGTTATGGCTAGGGGGCAGTATTTTCACGGCTGGATAAAAAACGTACCCGATTTAATCTGGTTACTACTCCTGCCCAGTAACTAGAATATGCATATAATTATTGGCTTTGGATCGAAAACATTATATGCTAGCTTGAAAAATGGGTGTCTGATTATTTCTGGCTTGGTACTCTGCTGACATAATCTAATGTTTTGCTTTCGCTGTAAAGCCTTTTTGAAATCGGACAGTGTGGTTAGATAAAGGAGAGTCTTGTCTTTAAAATGCTGTGAAATAGTCATATGTTTGAAAAATTGAAGTTTTTGTCTTTTTGAGAAATTTGTAATTCGCGCCACGCCTATCATTGGATATTGGAGCAGGTGTTCCGCTAGCGGAACGTCTAGATGTAAGAGGTTAAAAAGGCCCTCAAAATTTATGCTATACAACGTTTGACATGTTTGAACGAACGTAAATATAACTTTTTTTGACTTTTTGTCGTGACATTTTGGCTGCGCTTCCTACACTTGGAGTAGCTTACTGAACGCGGAAACAACAAGGAGTTATTTGGACATAAATTATGGACTTTATCGAACAAAACAACATTTATTGTGGACCTGGCAGTCCTGGAAGTGCCTTCTGATGAAGATCATCAAAGGTAAGTGAATATTTCTAATGCTATTTATGATTTTAGATGACTCCAAAATGGCGGGTATCTGTATTGCCGAGTGTATTTTTCTGAGCGCAGTACTCAGATTATTGCAAAGTGTGCTTTCCCCGTGAAGCTTTTTTGAAATCTGTCACAGCGGTTGCATAAAGGAGATGTTCATCTATAATTCTTTAAATAACAGTTTAATATTATATCAACGTTTATGATGAGTATTTTTGTAAATTTTTGTGCTGATTCACCGTCAGTATTGGAGGCAAAATATTTTCTGAACATCACGCGTGTCATGTTCTGACCAGTAAAGGGGTTATTTGTTATTGTAGTTTGGTCAGGACATGGCAGGGGGTGTTTGTTTTATGTGGTTCTGGATTTGTTGGGGTATGTGTTTATGTAGAGGGGTGTTTGTTTAGAGTGTTCCGGGGTTTTGGTTAATGTTCTATGTTAGTATATTTTTATGTTCTAGTCTAGTCTTTCTATTTCTATATTTAGTTGATGAGGTTGACCTTCAATTGGAAGCAGCTGCTCTTCATTGCTTCTAATGGAAGGTCTTATTTAAGAGGGGTGTTTTTATCATGGGATTTGTGGGAAGTTGTCTCCTTGTTTAGTGTCTGAGCACATGACAGGAATCTTAGTGTCGTTCGTTGTTTGTATACGTGTTTTGTTAGTTTTTTCCTTCTTTTTACTAATTAAAGAAGATGAGTATACACATTCCCGCTGCACCTTGGTCTACTCCGTACGATGACCGTTACAGAACTACCCACCAACAACGGACCAAGCAGCGGGGGAAGGAGCAGCAGAGGAACTATGTGGACTACAAGGAATCATGGACATGGGAGGAAATTCTGGACGGGGCTGGACCATGGCACCAGGCTGGTGAATACCGTCGCACACCGGAGGAGATAGAGGCAGCCAAGGTGGAGCGGCGCCGGTATGAGGCTTTATACGTGACGATTGGGAAGCACGAGAGGCACCCCAATATTGGGGGGGGCACACGGGTAGTTTGGCTGGGCCAAGGGTGAGCCCTAAGCCAACTCCCCGTGCTTATTATGGGGAGCATATGGAGTGGAGAGCGCCGGAGTATGCGGAAGTGCGCATGATCTCGCCCATGCGCATGCACAGTCCGGTGCGAGATTGCCCAGCCCCTCGCAAGTGCCGTGCTAGAGTGGGCATCCAGCCTGGAAGGAGGATGCCTGCGCAGCGCATCTGGCCACCGGTGCGCCTCCTAGGCCCAGGCTACCCTACGCCTGCTCTACGCAGGGCAATCATCAGGCCTCTGCACAGCCCAGTTCGCCCTGTGCCAGCACTCCACTCATGCAGGGCTGCTATTACCATCCAGCCAGGACAGGTTGTGCAGGAGGTACGCTCCAGACCTCCAGTGCTTACCCATGGCCCGGTGTATCCAGTTCCTGCTCCTCGCACTAGACTTGGGGTGCGTGTCTCCAGTCTGGTACCTCCACTACCAGCCCCACGTCAGCCCTGCTCCTGCTCCTCGCACTAGCCCTGTGGTGCGTGTCCTTAGTCTGGCGTGTCCTAAGCCAGCCCCACGCATCAGGCCTTCAGTGCGCAGTCCCCGTCCAGAGCTTCCGACGACAGTGCCTCGTCCAGAGCTTCCGGCAACAGTGCCTCGTCCAGAGCTTCCGGCAACAGTGCCTCGTCCAGAGCTTCCGGCGACAGTGCCTCGTCCAGAGCTTCCGGCGACAGTGCATCGTCCAGAGCTTCCGGCGACAGTGCCTCGTCCAGAGCTTCCGGCGACAGTGCCCCGTAGAGAGACGGCCCACAGTCCGGAGCCAGCAGAGACGGCCCACAGTCCGGAGCCGAGAGAGACGGCCCACAGTCCGGAGCCGAGGGAGACGGCCCACAGTCCGGAGCCGAGAGAGACGGCCTACAGTCCGGAATCGGCGCAGCGAGAGTCGCCCTACAGTCCGGAATCGGCGCAGCCAGAGTCGCCCTACAGTTCGGAATCGGAGCAGCCAGAGTTGCCCTACAGTCCGGAATCGGCGCAGCCAGAGTCGCCCTTCAGCCCGAGGTCTCCAGCGACGCTCATCAGCCCGAGGTCTTCAGCGATGCGCCATAGCCCAGAGACTTCGGGAGGGGTAACATTTAATTATGTGTGTGTTAATGTAGATAGTCTGAGTGATTATTTCCCACTACCAGTTTATAAGTGTCAGGTTTCTCTGTTGTTTCCCTGCAAGTGTGTTCTTCTTAAACCAGTGTAGGCATGGAGGCTCTTCAAGATGCAATTAAAAACCAATTGCCTGAGTTTGAGACCGAGATGGTGAGATCTTAGTCAGAGCATCTGAGGGGAAATGTTGGAGTGGAGAATATTAAAGACCTTGAATATGTTCAGCCGGAGGACATAAAAGACCATTTGACGCCAATACAGTGCCGGGAATTGCTTCAGTCCTTCAAGCAAAGAGGTTTGATCGTGATTGATAAATGTGTGCTATCTAGAATTTAAAATGGTTCTTCTCTATAGGAGAAGCTTTTGAAGAACCCTTTTTGATTTGAACCCTTTTCGTTCCAGGTAGAACTCATTTGGGTTCCATTTAGATTCCTTTCCACAGAGGGTTTTACATAGAACCCAAAAGGGTTCTCCTATGGGGACAGCTAAAGAACCCTTTCGGAACCCTTTTTTCTAAGAGTGTACACACACAAGGTTAAACAGGTTCTGTAAATAGTTAATTTGTTTGCCCTCAAAATAAATGGTTTATGCTGTGTGAGTGTCACGTCCTGGCCAGTAAAAGGGTTAATTGTTATTGTAGTTTGGTCAGGACGTGGCAGAGGGTATTTGTTTTATGTGGTTCAGGGTGGTGTTTTGGTAAGAGGGCGGTTTTGGTTTATGATCTATGTTTATGTAATTCTATGTTGAGTCTAGTGTGTCTGTTTCTATGTTTGGGTTCATTGGGGTTGGGACTCTCAATTGAAGGCAGGTGTTGTCTATTTGCCTTTGATTGAGAGTCCCATATATGAGGGTGTGTTTGTGTTTGTCTGTTGTGGGAGATTGTTTTTGCACTGCGTTAGGATAGCCTGCAAAACTGTTGCACTGTCATTGTTTATTATTTTTTGTATAGTGTTCACATGAGAAATTAATTAAATTCAAAAATGAACACGACATCCGCTGCGTATTGGTCTACCTTTTCAGACGACGATTTCGCAATATCGTCAGAAGACGAAGACAGTCATGACAGAATCTCCCACCAAACCAAGACCAAGCAGCGGAGAGAGGAGCAGCACGCTCAGGATACGGACTATGGGGAGAGATGGACATGGGAGCAGGTTATGGCCGGAGAAGGCCCATGGAGTACGGCTGGTATGGACCGGGAACGTTTCCGAGGGACACGACTGGCGTTGAAGCACGAGAGGCACCCCCAAGAAAATTTTGGAGGGGGGCACACGGGTAGTTTGGCTAGGCCTAGGAAGAGCCGGAAGCCAGCTACCCGTGGTTATATGGAGGAGCGTATGAGGTGGAGAGCGCCACGTTTCGCTGAGGAGCGCACTATCTCACCCATACGCACGCACAGTCCGGTGCGCATTATTCCAGCCCCTCGCAGGTGCCGTGCTAGAGCGGGCATCCAGCCTGGTAGGAGGATGCCTGCGCAACGCATCTGGTCGCCGGTACGCCTCCGAGGACCAGGCTACCCAACTCCCACTCTACGCACGGCTACCATCAGGCCCCTGCACAGCCCAGTCTGCCCTGTACAAGCACCCCGCTCGTACAGGGCTACTAGTTCCATCCAGCCAAGACGGGTTGTGCAGAGGTAAGATCAAGACCGACTGTACGCCTCCATAGCCCTGGGTTTCCAGCTCCTGTCTCTCGTGCGGACCCGGAAGTGCGTCAACCCAGTCCAACTCGTCCTGTTCCCGCTCCCCGCACTAGCCTGGAGGTGCGTGTTCCCAATCTGGTACGCCCAGTACCAGCACCACGCACCAGGCTTCAAGTGCGTAAACCCAGCCTCACCAGTCAACAGTCACCAGAGCTGCCCGCCAGTCAACAGTCACCAGAGCTGCCCGCCAGTCAACAGTCACCAGAGCTGCCCGCCAGTCAACAGTCACCAGAGCTGCACGCCAGTCAACAGTCACCAGAGCTGCCCGCCAGTCAACAGTCACCAGAGCTGCCCGCCAGTCAACAGTCACCAGACTGCCCTGAACCGCCGGAGTGGCCAGACTGCCCACGAACCGCCGGAGTGGCCAGACTGCCCACAAACCGCCGGAGTGGCCAGACTGCCCCGAACCGCCGGAGTGGCTAGACTGCCCCGAACCGCCGGAGTGGCCAGACTGCCCAGAGCTGCCAGACTGCCCAGACTGCCCCGAGCTGCCAGACTGCCCAGACTGCCCCGAGCTGCCAGACTGCCCAGACTGTCCCGAGCTGCCAGACTGCCATGACTGTCCCGAGCTGCCAGACTGCCCAGACTGTCCCGAGCTGCCAGACTGTCCCGAGCTGCCAGACTGTCCCGAGCTGCCAGACTGCCCAGACTGTCCCGAGCTGCCAGACTGTCCCGAGCTGCCAGACTGCCCTGAGCTGCCAGACTGCCCCGAGCTGCCAGAGTGGCCCGACTGCCTGGAACGGCCAGAACCGGAGCCACCTCCTGATATAGGTGGGTTGGGGAGGGGGGGTGTAGCACAGTGCCGTTGTTGACGGCAGCCACCCTCCCTCCCTTTTAGTAGAGGGGAATTTTTGTTTTGTTGTTTGGGGTTGTGTTTTTTTTTTTTTTTTTTTTTAAGGTGCTTCCGGGGTTAGCACCTTTAAGGGGGGGGGGGGTACTGTCACGTCCTGGCCAGTAAAAGGGTTAATTGTTATTGTAGTTTGGTCAGGACGTGGCAGAGGGTATTTGTTTTATGTGGTTCAGGGTGGTGTTTTGGTAAGAGGGCGGTTTTGGTTTATGATCTATGTTTATGTAATTCTATGTTGAGTCTAGTGTGTCTGTTTCTATGTTTGGGTTCATTGGGGTTGGGACTCTCAATTGAAGGCAGGTGTTGTCTATTTGCCTTTGATTGAGAGTCCCATATATGACGGTGTGTCTGTTGTGGGAGATTGTTTTTGCACTGCGTTAGCATAGCCTGCAAAACTGTTGCACTGTCATTGTTTATTATTTTTTGTATAGTGTTCACGTGAGAAATTAATTAAATTAAAAAATGAACACGACATCCGCTGCGTATTGGTCTACCTTTTTAGACGACGATTTCGCAATATCGTCAGAAGACGAAGACAGTCGTGACAGTGGGAGCGAGACATATGCAATAAAAGGGACAGAAATGACAAAAATGCATAAAAGAAAGTAAAAAAATCTACAAATGTTTTTGTAAATTGTTTGTTTGTCCTCTTGTGCAAGTAAAATGGTCACACTGTAGAGCCCTGCCATGCGTTATTATGTCGTCTATTTCATTGATAATTGAATAGGACTAAGCAAATCATCAGCATTTTCAGCTGTTGCGAACATTTCTTACCTTGGAACAATGTGTGAGTGAATAGGAACATACCACCCTAATATTTCCCCTCAAATAAAAGGTTACATGTACATTCACATCATATTCATCATCTGATCTCAAAACCAAAATGCTGGAGTTTAGAGCCAGTGCTCTACTCTTCATTGTTCAAATACATGTGGTTAGGACCAATGTTCCCTTTAAGCTGCACGGGTACGCAGCTCACACGTAGAATAAATATCAGCCCACGAAGAGAAGCACGGAATTGAACTTCACTCAACTTTGTACAGTTTTCCCTGTTAGTTAACACTATCAACATTTTCCTTTACTGTGGCAATTGTGATCGAATCAACACAATATTAGACACTTTCAATGCAACATACCGAAACAAAATGAACTACGCAAAAGATGTTGTTGTAGGCAGAACGCATTGGAGTAGGATTCTATTGCATTGACACACAGGACTAGGCACATACTCTACACCAGCGCGGCATAAACAATCAGAGCTGCAGCAGGCCTCAATGCAAATAGACCATTGCCATATATGGATCTGTGCCTTTTAGTTTTAACTGGACTGTGTTTACAGCTGTGGTCGTGAGTAGATGGGCTTGTTTAGAGATCAAAGCGAGAGCTCCAAGTGTGTACATCTTTTGCTAATTACTGAGTTATTTGCCCAGTTATAGATCATTTGTAGTCCACAATGGGGGAGTGATTGCTTCCTACAAGAGCACAAAATGTGTACATTTCAAGACATCTTTGAAAAGCCAGTCAGGTAAATCGTATTTTTTTTCTTCAAGAGGCAGTGTTATAGCTTGAATAAGCTAAGTAGCCAATAGGCAGAGGATAGCATAATTTGTCTGATTCTCTGTAATTGTAACGCCCTGACCTGAGAGAGCCTTTTTTATGTCTCTATTTTGGTTTGGTCAGGGTGTGATTTGGGTGGGCATTCTATGTCCTTTTTTCTATGCTTTGTATTTCTTTGTTTTGGCCTGGTATGGCTCTCAATCAGGGACAGCTGTACATCGTTGTCGCTGATTGGGAGTCATACTTAGGCAGCCTGTTTTCCTTTGGGGTTTATGGATAGTTGTTTTCTGTTTTGTACATTTTGTGACCTGACAGAACTGTTGGCTGTCGTTCATTTTCTTGTTTGTTTGAAGTGTTTCTTATTATTAAAACATTAATATGAACCCTCACCATGCTGCGCTTTGGTCCCCTTCTTCTACAGACAACAAGCGTTACAGAACTACCCACCACCAAAGGACCAAGCAGCGGAGGAAGCTGCAACAGGAGGACTATACAGAGTCATGGACCTGGGAGGAGATCCTGGACGGGGCAGGACCATGGCACCAGGCAGGGGAATATCCCCACCCGAAGGAGGAACTAGAGACAGCAAAAGCTGAGAGGCGGCGATATGAGGCAAGGCAGCGCAGCAGGCACCAGAGGCAGCCCCCCAAAAAATGGGGGGGGGGGGGGGGGCACACGGAGAGATTGGCGGAGTCAGGCGATAGACCTGAGCCAACTCCCCGTGCTTACCGGAAGCAGCATAGCACTGGTCAGGCACCGTGTTATGCGGCCGACTCTCGCACGGTGTCTCCAGTACGCGCTCATAGCCCGGAGCGCTAAATGCCAGCCCCCCGCAAGTGCCATGCGAGACTGGGCATCGAGCCAGGGCGGATTGTGCCAGCTCAGCATGTCTGGTCTCCAGTGCACCGTTTCGGTCCAGGGTATCCTGCGCCGGCTCTGCGCACTGTGTCTCCGGGGCGCTGAGAGGGCTCAGTTCGTCCTATGCCTGCGCTCCACCCGTGCCGGGGGAAAGTGGGCATTGAGCCAAATGGAGAGGTGCGTGTAGCAAGCATCAGATCTCCAGTGCTCCCCCACAGCCCGGTTCGACCTGTGCCTGCGCTCTGGAGGGGCCGAGCTAGAGTGGGCATTCAGCCTGGAGGAGGGGTGTCAAGCCTACGCACCAGATCTCCAGTGCTCCCCCACAGCCCGGTCTATCCTGTGCCTCCTCCACGGACCAGGCCTCCAGTGCGTCTCCCAGCCTGGTCTATCCTGTGCCTCCTCCACGGACCAGGCCTCCAGTCGGTCTCCCCAGCCTGGGGAATTCGGCGCAGCCAGAGTCGCCCGCCTGTCCTCCGGCGCAGCCAGAGTCGCCCGCCTGTCCTCCGGCGCAGCCAGAGTCGCCCTCCAGTCCGGGGCCCGCGGCGAGGGATGCCGCTCTAGAGGCGCCACCAAAGTGGGGTGAGCCAGTGGTGGAGCGGGGTCTGCGTCCCGCTCCAGAGTCGCCACCGCAGAGAAATGCCCACCCAGACCCTCTCCTATAGGTTCAGGTTTTGCGGCTGGAGTCCGCACCTTTGGGGGGGGGGGGGGGGTACTGTCACGCCCTGACCTGAGAGAGCCTTTTTTATGTCTCTATTTTGGTTTGGTCAGGGTGTGATTTGGGTGGGCATTCTATGTCCTTTTTTCTATGCTTTGTATTTCTTTGTTTTGGCCTGGTATGGCTCTCAATCAGGGACAGCTGTACATCATTGTCACTGATTGGGATTCATACTTAGGCAGCCTGTTTTCCTTTGGGGTTTGTGGGTAGTTATTTTCTGTTTTGTACATTTTGTGACCTGACAGAACTGTTGGCTGTCGTTCATTTTCTTGTTTGAAGTGTGTCTTATTATTAAAACATTAATATGAACACTCACCACGCTGCGCTTTGGTCCCCTTCTTCTACAGACGACAAGTGTTACAGTAATAATGATATGGGAATCATTTTACTTTGTTAAGTGGTTTCTTGCATCAAACAACACAACATTTTCAGTCACCTTGTCTGAAGGACAAGTGGATGAACAGGTTTTAATGTCAAGCCCTGCATGTTTTTTTCAAAAGTCTCATGGAATGTAGGACTACTGTACATTAAACACCACACATTGGCTGCTACTGTAGGCTGAATGATAGAACACCATGTTAATTAAAATGTTATGGGATGCATTTTCTCCATTGTTTTTGATGGTAGGCCAATCTGGTGGGCCTACATTATGATCAAAAAGCCACATTAGCCTACTTGGCCACTGTTAAAACTGTAACTTAAAACGGGTACAGACTCAGTGTTCACAACATTCAAGTTTGCGCTCAGCAGAGGGAACATTGGTAAGGACTGTATTCCTTACACATTGTAATTTTTGCCTAAATTGTTTTATTTTCTTCTTTAAAGATACTGGTGGTTGCTCATCATCCCCTCTGCCTTGTGAGTCAGTCAGTGGTGTGAGTGAACTGCCGTCCCCTCCAAATCCAACCTCTTCTTTGCCTACAACAACAATGATTAACATTGCACATTGTCGCTCAGCAACCTCCAGGTACCTTCGCAGAAGATTCCCTCCGGCCTCAAGCAGGCCATTGCCCAAGGAAAGAGGGTAGAGGTGGCAGATGGTGAGGGAGACTGTCGACGCCATGCATGAGCACTGCCCCAATCCCAACAAGGCTGTATTTGTACAAGTATTGTTTTTCATTACAATATTACATTTCAGGAAGCTGTTGTCACGTCCTGACCATTGTAAGATGTCATTTTCTATAGTAGAGTAGGTCAGGGCGTGACAGTGGGTGTTTTTGGGTGGTTTTCTTGTTATCTGTTTCTATGTTGTTTTTCTAGGTTTCTATTTCTATGTTGGGGTTGTTGGGATGATCTCCAATTAGAGGCAGCCGGTTCTCGTTGTCTCTAATTGGAGATCATATTTATGTAGGGGGGTTTTCCATTTGTGGTTGTGTGTTGTTCATTTTTGAGTAGTGTTATTTTCTCTGCGTCACGGTTTGTTGTTACAAGTATTTTTGGTGTATTGCAAACGTTTCACGGAATAAATAAATATGTGGAACTACAACCATGCTGCGCGTTGGTCCGATCCTTTGAACAGCCGTGACAGCGGTCTATAGCAGGGATGTTGTAATATGTTTTAAAGTAAGGAAAATAGTACTGTAAACTATGTTACAGAATCACTGCTGTAAAGCAAATTTACAGTATTAAACTGGCCACTGTGTTGCCAGTATAATGCTGTAAATTTACAGGGAAAAGTTTTACAGTGTAGTGCTAGGGCAAAAATAGTTATTCTGATGTCCCCCTTTGAAGAACCATTTTTGTTTCCAGGTAGAACCCTTTTGGGTCCCATGTAAAACCCTTTCCACAGAGGGTTCTACATGGAACCCAAAAGAGTTCTACCTTGAATCAAAAAGGGTTCAGCCAAAGAACCTGTTTGGAACCCTTTTTTTCTAAGATTGTATCCTGGCTTGTCCCTTCTCTTTGTTCACTGCCCTTTGGGCACTTGTCTTTTCCTCTTTTATCTTATCCTCAGTTAGTTTTCCTACTCCCTCTTAAAAACAATGAAGATGAAAGAGATCCTGTTGCCTACTGTACATCTCCTTTTCTATTCTGCTTTAATATTGTTTCAATCACCTTCAACTCTGTCACTTAGCACAAAGATACTAGTTCACGCAATGTTTTCTGTTGTCTTACGCAGATCTATTAATCATCCCAGATGTTGCCATTGTTGTCCTTGGCCAGTGTTTCTCAACTCCAGTCCTTGAGTGTTCTAGTCGCACACAGTCATCAGTCAAGGCCTGGATGATTAGTTGACAAGTCAAATCAGGTTTTTTTGTGCTGTGCATGGAGAGGAGAGTTGAAATAAATTGTCCTGGGTAAGACAAGAAGGCCCACGGCCCACTGTTATGCTCCTACTACCACTTTTCAAGAGTCCTTTTAATTTTTGGTTAGTTTATTAATTCAACCATTTTAAAAACACGCGAACATAAAACTTGAAAACTACATACATGTAGATGAGTAAAATCATCAAGAATAACACATAATAAATTCTGGGACTTATTTCCATTGTGAGATACATTCATGAGAAGAAGGTATATTAATTTGCCTACATTTCATGAGATGTGCTTTTGACAACAACCACCTTGCTAAACATTGGCTACGTCCCAATTATCTGTCCTCCCTTCCAAACACTGCACTTGTTCACTGCCCTTCACTGATTTTAAAGGAAATGACTGCTATAAAGAATATGGTGGAAATTCATTCTAGCCCATGCCTCCACCAATCTCATTTTTATTTTTATTTTGTGGGAAGTAGTAAACGAGTGTACACTTCAGGAGAAAGGAGATATTATTGGAACGCACCCATTGTCCAGCGCACCCATTTTCCTGGCCAAGTCACACTCTGAGTCCTGATAGTCCCTCATTACAAGACTTGAAGAGTCCCCCTCTGCTAATCCATGTTCACCACTCAGGGTTGAATTACTGCCCCTAAATGCTACTTGGCCGGTCTAGGCACCTCAGCCAAGTCTGAGACAGGGCGAGATAGAGAGAGGAGTGAGAGGAGGGGGGAGAGAGAGGGAGAGAGATGGAGGAGAAAGAGAGAATGTTCCCAAGTGCATCGATATGATCTTTGGGTGGGAAATTAGTGGTCTGACATTATCGCTCCCGGCTTTGAAAGATCAGATGGATATCAAACCAGAGGGGTTTTCGTCCATGCGAGAAACAAAAGTAGCCTCAATATACAACTAATGGGTGATATGCAAAAAGGAAAGGTTATCTCTTGTTTCTTATCAGCCTGATCACCATGTTTCTTAACATAATTTTGGGGGTATTATCTCATTGCTCGTGTTACACACTCAGTCCATTTGAGGCAGTATAGTGAAATAAATTACATCATATCTGAGGGGTGTATTGTCAGTGTAGCTTTTAAGGCAGACTTGTCAAAGCTTGGGTGATTGCGGGAGGGTGGTTGGGAGTTGTAGCACTTTTTGTGGGTTGCGTCGTTTATTGCCACCGCACGATAATCACAACCAATTTTCTCTCATTTATCCTGTTGGGAGGAGCAGTCAGAAAGGAGGCCTTTCTTCCCTCAAAAGCGTCCTATTCTTCAGCCTCTCAGCGCTGTAATCTGCCGTCCTTTCTGTCCAAAGCGAGATAGAGAAGCATATTGTGTTCTCCACTGTGGGAGCAAAGTCGGGAGAATGCCTCTGTGTTTCGGGTCTAGTTTTGCTGTTGTCGGCTCCGGTTACCTTTCAAGGCACAGGAGTCTTATTTTACTGAGGGAGCTTTCCGCGCTGCCAAATATTGTCCGCAAATTCAACAATAAAGAAGTCCAATCTCTTACTGCGGTCTATGAGTTTTTGTTAAAGCCTTGGCACTGAAGGGTTCCCACTGGGCAAAATCTGGTTGAATCAATGTTGTTTCCACGTAATTTCAATAAAAACATTCAATGTGATGACATTGAATCAACGTGGAAAACTGATTGGACCAAAGTGACTCAACCAAATGTAAAAAAAAAAAGCTAGATGTTGAAATGACGTCTGCGCCCAGTGGGTTGTTAGGTTTAGGCAGCAGACTGTGAATACGTCTCCAGTACCAGACAGCAAAAACAAAATGGAAACCAAGTTATTGAATTTTCTGTCGAGGCACTGGTATTATCAAATGTGTCCACAGAGTAGATCTTGAATTGACCTCCATTATGGAGAAATTGCTTCACAGCAGCTGATTGCCTGTGTATTACCATATTGTCATCACTGCTATTATCATCTATGTAACTTAATAAATTCAAGGCAGTAAAAAGGATTTCTGATTTTACCCCTCCCTTTCTCTCTCGTCTCAGTCAAAAACTGAGTTTTCTGGAGCTTTGTCGCGTGCCTAATTCGAGGGGGAGGGTGCTGATGCCGTGGAACCTGGACTCCATTGAAGAGTCCTTCCAAGGAGACCTTACCCGGCGGATTCCACACAGCCTTCCGGATGAAGACCTATGCCATGCGTGAGAGCTCTGAAGGTATAACAACACTGCCAATCAGGGTTGAGATGAATACCATTTCTGTTCAGCCAATTCCAATCCAAAACCCTTTTTATACCTGGTTCTAACATGCGTCCCTTTGTCCGTATCTTGTCCACATTTAGATTGTGCCCACATTTTCAGAAATATGTCTACACATGGTCTCCTATCCATTCACTATGAACACATTGTGACTAGATTTATTAAAATCTAGCTAAGCTAATCTTTCAACGTAATATGTATTTATTTATTTTAAGACACATTGATTGCATAAATCAATGGTGCCGCCTGTCAATGATTTTAGTAGGCGGGATAAGGATGTTTTAAATGGTTTCACTGTCCAGAGCCGTCTACATTTGTAAGATATCCAGACACAATACATGCCTGACTACCTCCAAAGGTGGTCAGGAATATCTGCTCACAATCAGATCACAATGAGTCTTTCAATTGTCTATACCGGTCTGAAAATGTGGGCACAATCAGTATGTGGACAAGATCAGCCTTCAACATCATATACTCTCCAAGCTCATCATTAACCTGTCTGGGCTAGGGGGCCGTATTTTCACAGCTGGATAAAAAACATACCCGATTTAAACTGGTTACTACTCTTTCCCAGAAACAAGAATATGCATATTATTAGTAGATTTGGATAGAAAACACTCTGAAGTTTCTAAAACTGTTTGAATGGTGTCTGTGAGTATAACAGAACTCATATGGCAGGCCAAAACCTGAGAAGATTCCATACAGGAAGTGCCCTGTCTGGTTTTCCTAGATATGGCTATTACTGTATATTGTGATCACTACATCCGATGGATCTGGATACTGCTTTCAAGCAAATCTCTGCAGCATTAGTAAAGATGTGATCAATACATGTTGATGATTTCATTCATGTGCTGTTTGTAACTACCCTGGTAGGTTGACTGATAACCTGAACCAGGTTAGAGGCACTGAAAACAGTTTGAAGCTTTTTCTTGAGTGGGCAGCTTGATGAAAGCCAGGCAATATTTAAATCACCCAGAAAATATATCTCTCTGTTGATTTCATGTACATTATCAAGCATTTCACACATGTTGTCCAGTTACTGACTGTTAGCACTTGGTGGTCTATAGCAGCTTCCCACCAGAATGGGCTTTAGGTGAAGCAGATGAACCTGTAGCCATACTACTTCAACAGTATTTAACATCAGATCCTCTCTAATCTTTACAGGAATTTTGTTCTGAATATAAACAGCAAAAGCGCCACCGTTGGCATTTCTATATTTTCTGTAAATGTTATAACCTTGTATTGCTACAACTGTGTCATCAAAGGTATTATCTAATTGAGTTTCAGAGATTGTCAGAGTATGAATGTCGTCTGTTACTAGCAAATTATTGATTTTATGAACTTTGTTTCATAAGCTACATATGTTAACATGGGCTATTTTGAGCACTTCTTTTCTGGGATGCTTACTTGCTTTTATTGCTTTGCTGGGAAGATAAGCAGCAGTAGATGTGCTCATGTTCTTTATGTTAGTACAGAGTGAGCTGCACACAGTGGACTTCTTCCTAGGACAACACCGGCTTAGTGCTGTTAGGTTATAAATATCAGAGTTAGAAATTGATGGACACTATGAAAGCTCCAACCAAGTTTATTCACCCATTGGGTCAATACAGCTGCATAAGAAAAATACATTGTTCCACCAGTAGTAGATATATACCCCAATTTTGGTTGGAATCTCCTCCTTCTCTCTAAACATCACATCTTTGTTGTTAGGCAGGAAATTAAGTGACGCAGTCAATAAACTGTTCCTTCTCCCTTAACGTGACTTGACCTGACCTCGGCCCCCTTCCTCAATAAACCATATCTCTTCACCCTTATAGGTGCCTGCCAAGATGTGATTGTCTTTCCTTCACTCAGTACATTCCAAGCTTAATTGCTTCTACCATATACACTCCTCCTACAGATACCCACTGACTTCTGGTGTATAAACCAGACTATGGCACTCCTCATGTCTCTAGCATAACAGATGATTAACAATATTTAAAGTTTAGAAATCCGAATCCATCAGTCCCTTCTCTTGAACTTTAGCCTCCTACTGTTCAACTTACATAAACTTGGAAATTACTTATAAATGGACAAACAATAACAATAAAACATGAACAAAAAATAAACATAATTAACATTCACAGTGGGGTTTACAAACTCAGAGACTTAGGCCTCTGTTCTATAGTCACACCATGAACACTTATTTCCATTTCTCATAGAACACTGATAATAACATGTCCGCTGGAGCTGTTGACTTCTTCCATTTCAACTTTCTCCTTCTGGTTCCGAAGAGAGTGATAGCACAAGACTTGAATAGCAAAAAGAAACACAAGACATAACAGCATAATGTGTTAAGATATGCGCAAATAAATATTCATGAAAACCCAAAGTTTGAAAACATGACAATTCCCACTCTGTCTTTGCCTGATTCTATGCCTTCAGAATACTTTTCTGCTGGATTCCACATAGACCTCCTCAAGCTTTCACCCAGTCTTCCCCATCAGGCCAAAGGTTATAAGAGGTGTTCCCAAGCTATGTCATTTTCACTTTGTTCCACATCTGCTTCCTCCTCCATTGCTACCTGGTAGGCACGTCACCTGATAGGCAAGTGCATAGCCCTAATCAACGCTACATCTTCTTGAGGTAACTCAGCACTGTATACACGTTTCACATCAATACCTTCAGAATGTTGTCCAGTGAACAATTACCCCAACATCTATCCTTTTATATGATGCATTAACCAATAAAGCAGCTAACCCAACCCAACTATGGCGGTTCAAGTATCTCCCAGTCCTAACCCATCTGCATGTCTACAGTGGAATATAGTTGTTCTCGCTCTCTCTTTAGCTCCGCTTCCTCTGTCATGGCGTCTTCAAGCTCACCAATTATGCAGCTGGATCTCACTTCATGTAAGAAGTGTGAACCCACCGAGGAGAGACATGATGATCTTTACCGCTGCAGGTTCTGCAAGGAGTAGTGTGTGTGGACCAGACCAACGCTGTCCCAAGACCCCCGCCTGGTGTATCTTGATGTACACTCAATCTCCAAAATTCAACCCCTGCTCTCGGTAATCTCCTGCTCCTCATGTGCAGCTTTCACCTGGGAATATACACACTGCAACGCATGGGTCATTTCCTGACAACAGGACAACATAGTCTCTCCCATTATGGCCAGATCACTAATTCGTGACCTGTGAATAATAGCACCCAATACTCCCATCGGTCTCCCAGTTACCACTACATGTGGCAAGAGTCCTCATAAAATGATATCAAAACAATGCTACTAAAGTAATCCCTGATACTACTGACACTGCCCATGACACAAATCCTCAAAATCTCTAATTTGCACCGTAGTCCAATTCCATGCTGTCGCCATAGCCGCGTCCAATTACTGTCCCTACAGCGACTGCCGTGAGAATAACTACTGCATGGAATCTGTCAAGTGTTCGCTGGCTGTTAGAAATGGGGAAGAGGTGAATGACTTTGGAAGAATATCCAACCTAACAAAACTCAAAGTCACAAGTTTCTTGAAAGTTGTGTCTGAAATGCCAACACTATCTCTGCTACTCTCACCATGATCTGGGTATGTGTACATTCAATTTAACTTCATAATAGTCTCTATATTGTGAACAGTTAGCTGTCCTCCCTCTCGTACAAGCTATCTACTGTAACAATATACATAGTCTCTGGGGATGATAACACTCTATCACCCCAATCTTAATTTATGAGCCCCCACAGATCTCCCCCAGTCACATTTCCTTCTGCTTACACCCTTATGTAAACATCCTGTCTCAAACACAGGCCTCGTGTGTACCTTGCCTCCTGCTACAAATACATTTGCACATATATCATTCCATCTAACCAATAACAAAATAGTATCTACTATAGTTATTCCCATACTAAAACATTCTCAAATCAATTAGTCAATATACACCAATACCTCCTCTGGAACAATGATCACTCTAATGTTCCACGACACCTAAAAACATATTGACTTGAACAGGGAAGAGAGAAAGTACATGTTTTTAGTAATTTCACACCACCCTTGATGCGACTAAGACTGGGGAAAGAACCATCCATCCGTTTTGTTCTATGCCCATGTGATGCTAGTCTCCATGCCCGTCTCCTTCATTTTCATCCTTGGGTGTTAACGCAAGACACAGACTATGAACCTTGTATGCAATTAATTCTACCGTACCATCCAACAATCCATATGTATTGATATGCTTTAACATTAGGATTATGATGACATTGTAAAACAAAAATCCCTTCATGGTTGACTCCAGCTATCATCCAGTAAGTTCTCTGATAACCTCGCTCTCGGAGGACACTGAAAGATAAGGTTTCTAGAGAGAGAAACCCTCCCTAGACCCAATACATTTGAGCAATGCACCCACCCCTCACAGTTTGAGAGTAGCGCTCTCTCTCGCTTTATCTGAATCATAATTAAAACATTTGATAAATTATCCAACCCAAATTTAGAATGACAGTCCTTAGTGCTTTACTTTGAGTTTACCACTCGTTTTCAAGCTTCTCACGGTTACAATGTACATTTACAAACAGGACCATATATTACAGGTAAAAACTCTTCTCATTCCTACCCCCATTTCTCCCTGTTTTACTATGAATTTCGCAGAATTTCGCACCTTCCTCGATAAACCTGACACCCCAACTAAACAATTACGGGCACGGTTGACCACCCCCCATTCTCCCGGTGTCACGTCCTGACCAGTAAAAGGGGTTATTTGTCATTGTAGTTTGGTCAGCGCGTGGCAAGGGGTGTTTGTTTTGTGTGTTTGGTGTTTTTGGTTCTATGTTTTCTATTTCTATGTTTAAATCTATTTTTCTATTTCTATGTTGGGTTTTTGGTAGGACCTCCAATTAGAGGTAGCTCGTTGTTGTTGTCTCTAATTGGAGGCCATATTTAGTTGAGGTTTGTTTCACTTGTGTTTTGTGGGTGGTTATTTTCTGTATAGCCTGTGTGTCTTATGGAACTGTTTTTCGTCGTACGTTTATTTTGTTTAAGTGTTATCTTTAAATAAATTAAGTATGAGCACTTTACCCGCTGTGCTTTGGTCCAATCCTTACGATGCCCCTGACAGAACCATCCACCAAACAAGGACCAAGCAGCGGGGATTGGAGCACCGAGGAAAAGGATGGACGTGGGAGGCAGAACGACGTTTCTGGGAGAGGAAATTAAGGGAGCTACATGAGGCCGAGAGGCATCACGGGGAGTTGGGCAGAGTCAGGGTGGAGTCCTGAGCCAACTCCCCGTGCTTACCGTGGGGAGCAGGTGACGAGGAGAGCACAGAGCTATGCAGTAATGTGCACAGTGTCGCCCATACGCACGTACAGTCTGGTGCAGCCAGAACGGGCTCCGCAGCGTTGCCGGGCGAGAGTTGGTCCGCAGCCAGGGAGAAGTGCGCCGGCACAGTGCATCTGGCCACCAGTGCGTCTCCTCGGTCCAGCTTACCCTGCACCTGCTCCACGCACGGCAGCCCTCACTCTCCAGCACAGCTCAGTTCGCCCTGTGCCAGCGCTCATCCCGTGCCGGGCTACAGTGACCACTCAGCCAGGACGGGCTGTGCCAGCCCTGAGTTCCAGACCGCCGGTGCGCCTCCACGGCCCAGTGTGCCCCGTGCCCGCTCTGCACACCCAGTCTCCTGTAAGTCTCCCCAGTCCGGGGAGTCCGGTCCCAGCTCCACGCAGGAGGCCTCCAGCGATGCTCCCCAGTCAGGAGCCTCCAGCGACGCTCCTCAGCCCTGAGCCTCCAGCGACGCTCCTCAGCCCTGAGCCTCCAGCGACTCTCCTCAGCCCTGAGCCACCAGCGACGCTCCTCAGCCCTGAGCCTCCAGCGACGCTCCTAAGCCCTGAGCCTCCAGCGATGCTCCTCAGCCCTGAGCCTCCAGCGACGCTCCCAGCCAGGAGCCTCCAGCGACGCTCCCCAGCCCGAAGCCTCCAGTGACGCTCCTCAGCCCGGAGTCTCCAGCGACGCCCCTCAACCAGCAGTCTCCAGTGACGCCCCTCAGCCAGCAGCCTCCAGCGACGCCCCTCAGCCAGCAGCCTCCAGCGACGCCCCTCAGCCAGCAGCCTCCAGCGACGCTCCTCAGCCCTGAGCCTCCAGCAACGCTCCCCAGCCAAGAGCCTCCAGCGACGCTCCCCAGCCAAGAGCCTCCAGCGATGCTCCCCAGCCCGGGGCCTCCAGCGACGCCTCTCAGCCCAGGGCCTCCAGCGACGCCTCTCAGCCCGGGGCCTCCAGCGATGCCGTGCAGCACAGAGTCTTCTGAACGGGAGCTACGCCCAGAGCCAGAGCCACCTCCGTAATGGGAGGATTGGGAAAGGGGGGTGTAGCACAGGGACCGTCGTTGACGGTGGCGACCCTCCCTTCCCTCCCTTTAAGTTTGGGGTTGTTTGTGTGGGGTTTTTGTTGTTGAGGTGCATTCGGGGTCTGCACCTTTGGGGGTACTGTCACGTCCTGACCAGTAAAAGGGGTTATTTGTCATTGTAGTTTGGTCAGGGCGTGGCAGGGGGTGTTTGTTTTGTGTGTTTGGTGTTTTTGGTTTAGGTTCTATGTTTTCTATTTCTATGTTTAAATCTAGTTTTCTATTTCTATGTTGGGTTTTTGGTAGGTCCTCCAATTAGAGACAGCTGGTTGTCGTTGTCTCTAATTGGAGGCCATATTTAGTTGAGGTTTGTTTCACTTGTGTTTTGTTGGTGGTTATTTTCTGTATAGCCTGTGTGCCTTATGGAACTGTTTTTCGTTGTACGTTTATTTTGTTTAACCTCTCTAGGGCAGGCGGGACGAATTCATCCCACCTACGTAACAGCCAGTTGAATCCTGTGGTGCAATTTTCAAATACCTTAAAAATCCTATTACTTCAATTTCTCAAACATATGACTATTTTACAGCTATTTAAAGACAAGACTCTCGTTAATCTAACCACACTGTCCAATTTCAAAAAGGCTTTACAACGAAAGCAAAACATTACATTATGTCAGCAGAGTACCAAGCCAGAAATAATCAGACACCCATTTTTCAAGCTAGCATATAATGTCACAAAAACCCAGAAGACAGCTAAATGCAGCACTAACCTTTGATGATCTTCATCAGATGACACACCTAGGACATTATGTTATACAATACATGCATGTTTTGTTCAATCAAGTTCATATTTATATCAAAAAACTGCTTTTTACATTAGCATGTGACGTTCAGAACTAGCATACCCCCCGCAAACTTCCGGGGAATTTACTAACAATTTACTAAATTACTCACGATAAACGTTCACAAAAAGCATAACAATTATTTTAAGAATTATAGATACAGAACTCCTCTATGCACTCGATATGTCCGATTTTAAAATAGCTTTTTGGTGAAAGCACATTTTGCAATATTCTAAGTACATAGCCCAGCCATCACGGGCTAGCTATTTAGACACCCGGCAAGTTTAGCCTTCACCAAAATCAGATTTACTATTATAAAAGTTTGATTACCTTTTGTTGTCTTCGTCAGAATGCACTCCCAGGACTGCTACTTCAATAACAAATGTTGGTTTGGTCCAAAATAATCCATCGTTATATCCGAATAGCGGCGTTTTGTTCGTGCGTCCCAGACACTATCCGAAATGGTAAATCAGGGTCGCGCGCATGGCGCAATTCGTGACAAAAAAAATCTAAATATTCCATTACCGTACTTCGAAGCATGTCAACCGCTGTTTATAATCCATTTTTATGGCATTTTTTCTCGTAAAAAAGCGATAATATTCCGACCGGGAATCTCCATTTAGCTAAACAGAGGAAAGAAAACAAAGCTTTCGGTCGACGCGGGCACGAGCCTGAGTCTCACAGTACTGTAACCAGCCACTACCCAAACGCGCTACTTTTTTTCAGCCAGAGCCTGCAAAGCCACGATTCAGCATTTTGCCGCCTTCTGAGAGCCTATGGCAGCCGTAGGAAGTGTCATGTAACAGCTAAGATCCTCACTCTTCAATAAACAGAGACAAGAAGAACGACACCTTGTCAGACAGGCCACTTCCTGCATGAAATCTTCTCAGGTTTTTGCCTGCCATATGAGTTCTGTTATACTCACAGACACCATTCAAACAGTTTTAGAAACTTTAGGGTGTTTTCAAAGCCAATAATTATATGCATATTCTAGTTACTGGGCAGGAGTAGTAACCAGATTAAATCGGGTACGTTTTTTATCCAGCCGTCTCAATACTGCCCCCTAGCCCTAACAGGTTAAGTGTTATCTTTAAATAAATTAAGTATGAGCACTTTACCCGCTGTGCTTTGGTCCAATCCTTACGATGCCCCTGACACCCGGCCCTTACAGTTGAAGTCGGAAGTTTACATACACTTAGGTTGGAGTCATTAAAATTCGTTTTCCAACCACTCCACAAATTTCTTGGAAACAAGCTAGTTTTGGCAAGTCGGTTAGGACATCTTTGTGCATGACACAAGTAATTCTTCCAAAAATGGTTGACATACATATTATTTCACTTATAATTCACTGTATCACAATTCCAGTGGGTCAGAAGTACATGCACTAAGTTGACTGTGCCTTTAAACAGCTTGGAAAATTCCAATAAATGATGTCATGGCTTTAGAACATTCTGATAGGCTAATTGACATAATTTGAGTCAATTGGAGGTGTACCTGTGGATGTATTTCAAGGCCTACCTTCAAACTCAGTGCATCTTTGCTTGACATCATGGGAAAATCAAAAGTCTGGATCATCCTTGGCAGCAATTTCCAAACGCCTGAAGGTACCACGTCCATCTGTACAAACAGTAGTACGCAAGTATAAACACCATGGGACCACGCAGCCATCATACCGCTCAAGAAGGAGACGCGTGCTACCAAATGCGAATTGAGTGTATGTAAACTTCTGACCCACTGGGAATGTGATGAAAGAAATAAGAACTGAAATAAAGTGAGATTTCACATTCTTAAAATAAGGTGGTGATCCTAACTGACCCAAGACAGGGAATTTTTGTCAGGATTAATGTCAGGAATTGTGAAAAACTGAGTTTAAATGTATTTGGCTAAGGTGTATGTAAACTTCCGACTTCAACTGTACATTCCTCCTACAGATACCCATTAACTTCTGGTGTATAAACCAGACTATGGCACTCCTCATGTCTATAGCATATCTGATGATTAACAATATTTAAAGTTTAGAAATCCAAACCCATCAGTGCTAACAGTATAAATCTGGTTCATAGGCACATGATTACTGCATACAATAGCTGTAGGATCAGTAAAGGCATTCAGGGCAGATAAAGGGACATCAATTAGGTTACTTAAATTGTGCCCCTGGTGTAATGTGCATTTGCTGAAGAATTATGACAACTCTTGGTCACAATGGTAGGGATTATCTGAGCTGGGCTTGGGTTATTGATAAGTAATTGTCTCAATGCAGCCTTATAGTGCTGTGAAAGGATCCCAAATGATTTGGGTGGATCCCATCCTCATTATGAAACGTGTTTTGGTTTCCAAAAGGTATTGAAATTGTCAACAAAAGTTACACCCATTGAGCTGCAATAATCACAAAGCCAGTTGTGAAGAGAAAGAATCCTGCTAAAGTGTTCAATGCCGCGATTCAGAGATGGCACAGGGCCAGATATGATGGGTCTTTTGTTAGTGTCTAGCAGAGTCAATAAGCTCTTTAAAATCCAATTTCAACTTTTCAGAGCTGCCCCATCATAATGTCCTTAAAACCCACATGGACTATGATAGAATCGATTTCCATATCCTGACGTAGTACATTTGGGAGCAGCTTAGTAATGTAATTTACTCGAGCTCCGGGATAAGACATTGTTTTTGCACCAGGAATGGTCACATTTCTTACAATGGAGCTTCCTAAAATCATGGCTGGCGAGAAACACAAGGAAATCCTCCAACTCCCACACTTCACAGGACTCGGAGAATCCTTTATGGATGGGCGAGAGGCAGGATAACTTGAGCCCGTTGCTCCTGGTGCCTGGTGCAGGCCTCAGACAGATGGAGAAGCCCCGCTCCAGCCAGAGCAGGGACGGAAGGTTTCCAACGTCAACTTCTAATTCGTAGTAGTAGGTACTGTGGCCACAGGCGACAAAGGTGCAGGAAGATCAGGCACCAGGACGGCGAAACTATTCGTTGTTTGTATCCTCTCCGGGCCTCTCATTGGGAGTGTAGACCGCTTTGAGGGTTGTCGCTGTCTTTGGCTTCCACGACTCATGACATGCGACCATCGTTGATTGTCTTGGTTCTCTAAAAACTGAGGGATGGGGCCACAGAATTGTAACCACTCTTAAATTCATAGGTGCAAGAGAACACCATGACCGTTAGTTTGAATCCCAGAGTCCAGAAACAGGCAAGGGTCAAAACCGGGAGGACTAGAAAAAGGAGAAATAGCTAAATCAGGAGAAGGGGGAAAATGCTGGTTGACTTGGACATACAAGACGAACTGGCACAGGGAGACAGGAAACACAGGGATAAATAAACTGGGGAAAACAAGCGACACCTGGAGGGGGTGGAGACAATAACAAGGACAGGTGAAACAGATCAGGGTGTGACAGTACGTGTTTGTGAGTCTCACCTTTACACAGAGGGGTCATATTAGTGTGTAGCCCAAACTGTTCAGACCATTTAAATGCATCATCAGCTATAGGGCTGGGGGAAAAGTGTGACACCAATCAGGCCTGGGAGCACTGGAGTTGCCCACCCCTGGTTTAGGGGAAGCTGTTGGGTGTCACTGTTGTTCCACACTAACTACCTATCTTCGTCTCCTTGTACTTTCAGCTTCTTGTCCTGGTGACTGTTTGACTGACTTTAGAAATTAAAATGTTTTGATCTAGCTAGCTATGTATCTTTCATAATTTCAGCTTGTTGTCATGGTGACTCCTTGACTACAGATTTTCAGATTTTTCTATGTCACTACATCACCCTTACATTTCTACATAAATTCAATATAAATATAATATAAATATAAATATAATATAAAAATATTGTCACGGTTATCGTCGGTGAAGGAGGACCAAAATGCAGCAGGACTGTGTTTGTTCATTTTGAACATTTATTAACTTCCCGAAATGAACGTACAAAAATAACAAAACAAGCGAACGAACGATATACCGACAGTCTGGCAAGGCACAAGGCTAAACACAGAACAATCTCCCACAATTAAACAAACAAACACACCCAACTAATATAGGACTTCCAATCAAAGGCAACACCACACAGCTGCCTTCAATTGGAAGTCCACCCAAATTAACCAATCATAGACATTCAACTAACTAGATAAACATAGAAATACGTAAACAAAGATCATAACCCAAAAACCCGGAAATACTAAATCAAACACCCTTTTTCCAAAACACCACCCCGAACCACATAAAACAAATACCTACCCTCTGCCACGTCCTGACCAAACTACAATACCAATTAACCCTTATACTGGCCAGGACGTGACAAATATAAACAAAAAAGTGAAGCTAGCTGATTGTAGTTATTAATTAGAGTAATTCTGCCGAAAATAAAGTATTCCACTAACACAGAAGAATGACTGAGAGATGGAGTTCACAAAAATACATGGACAAGATGGAAAGTATGGTGAGTATTAATGTTAGCTAACAACTTAATTTAGCTAGCTAGCATACACTTAACTTATACTCTTAACACGTTTCCAAGGCGCTAGCACCAAAGTTCCTCACGCTTGCTAGCTACCGTTAAAAGGTTATACGTTATCTTGTCAAGTTAATTCGAGGCCCAGCTGATTTGAAGATTTAGCTAGCTTGTAGATCATCTTAGCTAGCTACTGTCACCCAGTTAGCACAGAACACTGAAGAGATCGCCAATTGTGGCTTTCTCTGGGACAGACATGCTCACGATCCTAATCGGATAAATGTATTTTTTCTGTAGGAGAATTTCCAGAACCTTGACAGACCTCGGATGTAGAAAAGAAATAAACAGACTTCACTGTGCCACAAAATGTGAGTACTCATCTTTTGACAGGACTGACACAGTTGTTAAGGTGCTGTGCAAAGTTGCTATGATGTTCATGAAGATATTTATAAAGTTTTTATAATGTGTATTTTACACTTTGTCATCTACAGGACTTGCAAGAGCCGTAAAATGAATCAGAGGAGCAGAGACAAGCAACTGTCTTCACAGTGGCTGAGGTGAGTGGGACCTACTGCATAAATAAAGTTGAAGTCGGAAGTTTACATACACCTTAGCCAAATACATTTAAACTCAGTTTTTCACAATTCCTGACATTTAATCCGAGTAAGAATTCCCTGTCTTAGGTCAGTTAGCATCACCACTTCATTTTAAGAATGTGAAATGTCAGAATAATAGTAGAGAGAATAATTTATTTCAGATTTTATTTATTTCATCACATTCCCAGTGGGTCAGAAGTTTACATACACTCAATTAGTATTTGGTAGCATCGCGTTTCAATTGTTTAATAACTTGGGTCAAACGTTTCGGGTAGCCTTCCACAACTTTCCCACAATAAATTGGGTGAATTTTGGCCCACTCCTTCTGACAGAGCTAGTGTAACTGAATCAGGTTTGTAGGCCTCCTTGCTTGCACACGTTTTTTCAGTTCTGCCCACAAATTTTCTATGGGATTGAGGTCAGGGCTTTGTGATGGCCACTCCAATACCTTGACTTTGTTGTCCTTAAGCCATTTTGCCACAACTATGGAAGTATGCTTGGGGTCATTGTTCATTTGGAAGACCCATTTGCGACCAAGCTTTAACTTCCTGACTGATGTCATGAGATGTTGCTTCAATATATCCACATCATTTTCCTGCCTCATGATGCCATGTATTTTGTGAAGTGCACCAGTCCCTCCTGCAGCAAAGCACCCCCACAACATGATGCTGCCACCCCCGTGCTTCATGGTTGGGATGGTGTTCTTCAGCTTGCAAGCCTCCCCCTTTTTCCTCCAAACATAACGATGGTCATTATGGCCAAACAGTTCTATTTTTGTTTCATCAGACCAGAGGACATTTGTCCAAAAAGTACAATCTTTGTCCCCATGTGCAGTTGCAAACCGTAGTCTGGCTTTTTTTATGGCGGTTTTGGAGCAGTGGCTTGCTGAGCGGCCTTTCAGGTTATGTCGATATAGGACTCGTTTTGCTGTGGATATAGATACTTTTGTGCCTGTTTCCTCCAGCATCTTCACAAGGTACTTTGCTGTTGTTCTGGGATTGATTTGCATTTTTCGCACCAAAGTACTTCCATCTCTAGGAGACAGAATGCGTCTCCTTCCTGAGCGGTATGACAGCTGTGTGGTCCCATGGTGTTTAAACTTGCATACTATTGTTTGTACAGATGATTGTTGTACCTTCAGGTGTTTGGAAATTGCTCCCAAGGATGAACGAGACTTGTGGAGGTCTACAATTCTTTTCAGAGGTCTTGGCTGATTTCATTTGATTTTCCCATGATGTCAAGCAAAGAGGCACTGAGTTTGAAGGTAGGCCTTGAAAAACATCCACAGGTACACCTCCAATTGACTCAAATTATGTCAATTAGCCTATCAGAAGCTTCTAAAGCCATGACATAATTTTCTGGAATTTTCCAAGCTTTTTATAGGCACAGCCAACTAAGTGTATGGAAACTATAAGTTAAATAATCTGTCTGTAAACAATTGTTGGAAAAATGACTTGTGTCATGCACAAAGTAAATGTCCTAACCGACTTGACAAAACTATAGTTTGTTATTAACAAGAAATTTGTGGAGTGGTTGAAAAACAAGTTTTAATGACTCCAACCTAAGTGTATGTAAACTTCCGACTTCAACTGTCATTATAGTAAACAATGGGACGACCTCAGTTCCATGACTCATTTTTTGTTGTCTACATTTTAATTATAAACAACGTGAGCAGGTCTCCATTGCCAACAATAGCGAAGCTGCCAATAAACTGGGATTAGAATGTTCGGAAGGCGAGTTGGTGCCACAGTGCTCAATAGAACTAATAGGAGCTGGCAGGGTGAAAAGTGCCCTAAAATAAGGCCTATTATTTCGTGATTACTTCAATACTATGGCAAGCAGCTGGGACATATGGTAATATTATGAAACTAGGCTCCACCGCGGATGCAATGAACTACACTGCTCAAAAAAATAAAGGGAACACTTAAACAACACAATGTAACTCCAAGTCAATCACACTTCTGTGAAATCAAACTGTCCACTTAGGAAGCAACACTGATTGACAATAAATTTCACATCCTGTTGTGCAAATGGAATAGACAACAGGTGGAAATTATAGGCAATTAGCAAGACACCCCCAATAAAGGAGTGGTTCTGCAGGTGGGGACCACAGACCACTTCTCAGTTCCTATGCTTCCTGGCTGATGTTTTGGTCACTTTTGAATGCTGGCGGTGCTTTCACTCTAGTGGTAGCATGATACGGAGTCTACAACCCACACAAGTGGCTCAGGTAGTGCAGCTCATCCAGGATGGCACATCAATGCGAGCTGTGGCAAGAAGGTTTGCTGTGTCTGTCAGCGTAGTGTCCAGAGCACGGAGGCGCTACCAGGAGACAGGCCAGTACATCAGGAGACGTGGAGGAGGCCGTAGGAGGACAACAACCCAGCAGCAGGGCCGTTACCTCCGCCTGTGTGCAAGGAGGAGCAGGAGAAGCACTGCCAGAGCCCTGCAAAATGACCTCCAGCAGGCCACAAATGTGCATGTGTCTGCTCAAACTGTCAGAAACAGACTCCATGAGGGTGGTATGAGGGCCCGACGTCCACAGGTGGGGGTTGTGCTTACAGCCCAACACCGTGCAGGACGTTTGGCATTTGCCAGAGAACACCAAGATTGGCAAATTCGCCACTGGCGCCCTGTGCTCTTCACAGATGAAAGCAGGTTCACACTGAGCACGTGACAGACGTGACAGAGTCTGGAGACGCCGTGGAGAACGTTCTGCTGCCTGCAACATCCTCCAGCATGACCGGTTTGGCGGTGGGTCAGTCATGGTGTGGGGTGGAATTTCTTTGGGGGGCCGCACAGCCCTCCATGTGCTCGCCAGAGGTAGCCTGACTGCCATTAGGTACCGAGATGAGATCCTCAGACCCCTTGTGAGACCATATGCTGGTGCGGTTGGCCCTGGGTTCCTCCTAATGCAAGACAATGCTAGACCTCATGTGGCTGGAGTGTGTCAGCAGTTCCTGCAAGAGGAAGGCATTGATGCTATGGACTGGCCCGCCCGTTCCCCACACCTGAATCCAATTGAGCACATCTGGGACATCATGTCTCGCTCCATCCACCAACGCCACGTTGCACCACAGACTGTCCAGGAGTTGGCGGATGCTTTAGTCCAGGTCTGGGAGGAGATCCCTCAGGAGACCATCCGCCACCTCATCAGGAGCATGCCCAGGCGTTGTATGGAGGTCATACAGGCACGTGGAGGCCACACACACTACTGAGCCTCATTTTGACTTGTTTTAAGGACATTACATCAAAGTTGGATCAGCCTGTAGTGTGGTTTTCCACTTTAATTTTGAGTGTGACGCCAAATCCAGACCTCCATGGGTTGATAAATTAGATTTCCATTGATTATTTTTGTGTGATTTTGTTGTCAACACATTCAACTATGTAAAGAAAAAAGTATTTAATAAGATTATTTCTTTCATTCAGATCTAGGATGTGTTGTTTAAGTGTTCCCTTTATTTTTTTGAGCAGTATAGTTTATATTAGAAAAAAGCATTGTTAAAAATGTCATGTGTCCAGTCTACCTGTGGATAGAGTAGAATATAACAATTTTATTGTGCCAAGGATGCAAGTCCTATATACGTGCATGTACTGTAGTTATTACCACGCATGAGATTCCCACACTGTAGCCTGTACATTGAATATATTCACTGATCATGTACTCTTCCTTGGCAAATAAAGGTGCGGTTCAGGTATGAATCTCTGAGACATTCTTTTTCAGTCATATCAAACTCCATTATTTGAATGATGCTGTTTCTGCATGTATGTATTACAATTATACACTTCAACAGTGTTTACCACTCCTGCTCCTGGGACATCAATGATTACACATTGTAACTATGCAATAGACTAGAAACATGATTGATTTCTAATTCATATATATAGAAAAAAACGATGCATATCTAACTCCCTTCATCTGCATGAATCTGAGGACACAGGATAGTATTTCAATAAGATACTTAATTTCAACCAGTGGAGAATTTGAAACGCTTTATTGAAAGAAGTTCATTATCCAGGTGTTATAAATACATAATAAATGCATTCTAATTATGATAATTGTAATATTATAAATACAAGTTCAATCTGTACTTCAATGCACATATGGTGTGCATTATAAAACGAGGAAGAAAGACGAGGTGGGGAGAGAGTTTAGAGAAGACAGAAAGGGAAAGATTTAACCTGTTGGCTACAGCAGTTCCGCCAGCGGAACGTCTAGCCAAAATCCAATGGAACAGCAAGGCGCGAAATACAAAACATCAAAAATCGAATAATGTCAATTTCTCAAACATGTGACTATTTTACACCATTTTAAAGATACACTTCTTCTTAATGTAACCACATTGTCCAATTTCAAAAAGGCTTTACAGCGAAAGCAAAACATTAGTTTATGTTAGGAGAGTACATAGACAAAAATAACCACACAGCCATTTTCCAAGCAAGTATATGTGTCACAAAAACTCAAAACACAGCTAAATGAAGCATTAGCCTTTGATGATCTTCATCAGATGACACTCCTAGGACATCATGTTACACAATACATGTATGTTTTGTTCGATAAAGTTCATATTTATATCCAAAAACAGCATTTTACATTGGCGCGTGATGTTCAGAAATTGTATTCCCACCAAAACTACCGGTGAATGAGCACATCAATTTACAAAAATACTCATCATAAACATTGACAAAATATATAACAATTATTTAAAGAATTATAGATATACTACTCCTTAATGCAACCGCTGTGTAAGATTTTAAAATAACTTTACGGAGAAAGCACATTTTTCAATATTCTAAGTACATAGCTCGCCATCACAGCAAGCTATACAGACACCCGCCAAGTTCGGGGTCAACTAAACTCAGAATTAGTATTATAAATATTCTCTTACCTTTGCTTATCTTCGTCAGAATGCACTCCCAGGACTGCTACTTCCACAAGAAATGTTCTTTTTGTTCGAAATAATCCATATTTATGTCCAAATACCTCCGTTTTGTTCGTGCGTTTAGATCACTATCCAAAGGCATAATGTGCGAGCGCAATTCAAGACACGAAAAGTCAAAATGTTCCATTACCATTCAAAGAAGCATGTCAAATGTTGTTTACAATCAATCTTTATGGTATTTTTAATGTAAAAATGCGATAATATTCCAACCGGACAATAGTGTATTCATTCCAGGAGAAGAAGAAGGAACGGCGCGTTTGCGGGATCGCGCATACCCAAGTCTTTTGTCCATAGGCAGTCCACTCATTGACTGAGCTACTATTATCTGCCCAGTAACAGTAGAAGGCTGAAATAACTTTCTGAAGGCTGTTGACAGCCAATGGAAGCCTTAGGAAGTGCAACGTGACCCCACAGACACTGTAGTTTCAATAAGGATTCAAAATAAGAACTACAATTCTCAGATTTTCCACTTCCTGGTTGGATATTTCTGAGGTTTTTGCCTGCCATATGAGTTCTGTTATACTCACAGACATCATTCAAACAGTTTTAGAAACTTCAGAGTGGTTTCTATCCAAATCTACTAATAATATGCATATTCTAGTTTCTGGAACCGAGTAGTAGGCATTTTAATTTGGGTACGTTTTTCATCCGGCCGTGAAAATACTGCCCCCTATAGCAAAGATGTTTTTAAGATAACCTTTGGGCTAACTGGGGGCCCAAGGTTGGTTAGGAGACACTGCAATTGTGATGAACTGAGAGAATATTAGGGTAGCACTGTAATTCATTAATCATATGCTGTCTGCCGCTGTTCTTAAGAGCAGGTGAGGTGGCAATGATGGGACTGGCTTCCTCTCTCACATCAAAACATACCTGCAGACGAGTGACAGATGGATAGAGAGAGAGCATGATTAAGCCTTGTTTTTTTATTCTAACACGGTCAATCACTCTGGGACTACTACATTTCTGTCTGTATTTCAATGTAACGCATCTCTTTAATAATATTTCCTGTTGACCCAACCAAGTGACCTCTCACCTATGATCATGCTGTGCCCTCTGTGTCAGCCAGTTCAGATGCGGGAGGGGTTCACCAAAATAGCTGATATAACCTAGAGCATTTAGGGAGAAGGGGGAGAGGGATGAAGTGAAGTCTCTCTTGACTGTTATTGTGTGTTTGTGGTCTCACCTGGTGTCCACACTAAGTGGCTACAGAGTATTTTATGCTTAAAAACAGACACATGAGGACAAACAATAGAAGAAAATGTCAATAGTAGATACTGTATGTGACGCAGACACCTATCGGAGTGTACCTGAAACATTTAAATATAGAGGGCTATGTGTCTCACCACTTGGTTATTGCAAGGCTAACCCCCAGGGAAATCATGACTTGGCAGCAACAGATAGTCCAGTGAAAATGGCTGTGTTTGTGGTGTAAATCTGAAAATTAGCAGCTGACATCTTAAGGGTTTTTTAATTCATGCACGTGAGACAGGTTCCATGTACAACAAGACAGGCAGAGATGAAGAGACAAAAAGAACACAGTAAAGTTTAATTACCTCTGGTTATGGACACTTTTGCTAGCAATAAAGCTTCCACGGCCTGTTCCTTGGACAGTGAACATCTGGCAATATCTACATTTTCGACTCCTTGATCAGCTCGCTCTCTGAAAGTAAAGAAAACAGCTTATTTTTTATAGATATTAAAACAATAACTGAGATATGACCGTTCAATCTAAAGCAGCAGATGTCATTTTCAGGATACGTCAATACAGCCCAGTGCTGCTTACCTGAGATGGCATCATCACACAGTCCTTCTTCGTAGGTGGATGGATGCAGTCTATCACAGTGCCATCCGTTTTGTCACCAAAGCCCCATACACTACCCACCATTGTGACCTGTACACTCTCGTTGGTTGGCCCTCGTCACCAAACCCACTGGCTACAGGTTATCTACAAGTCTCTGCTAGGTAAAGCCCCGCTTTATCTCAGCTCACTGGTCACCAGAGCAGCACCCACTCGTAGCATGCGCTCCAGCAGGTATATCTCAATGGTCACCCCCAAAGCCAATTCCTCCTTTGGTCGTCTTTCCTTCCAGTTCTCTGCTGCCAATGACTGGAACGAACTGCAAAAATCTCTGAAGCTGGAGACTCATATCTCCCTCACTAGCTTTAAGCACCAGCTGTCAGAGCAGCTCACAGATCACTGCACATAGCCCATCTGTAAACAGCCCATCTATCTACCTACCTCATCCCCATACTGTATTTATTTATTTATCTTGCTCCTTTGCACCCCAGTATCTCTACTTGCACATTCATCTTCTGCACATCTACAATTCCAGTGTTTAATTGCTATATTGTAATTACTTCGCCACCATGGCCTATTTATTACCTTAACTTACCTCATTTGCACTCACTGTATAAAGACTTTTTGTTTTCTTTTGTTCTACTGTATTATTGACTGTATGTTTTGTTTATTCCATGTGTAACTCTGTGTTGTTGTATGTGTCGAATTGCTATGCTTTATCTTGGCCAGGTCGCAGTTGCAAATGAGAACTTGTTCTCAACTAGCCTACCTGGTTAAATAAAGGTGAAATAAAACATTTTTAAAAAAGGTGTCCGCTATGACTTCCTTTGTGTCGGAAAAAAGTTGCTTTCAGAACAATTATTTTTGATTGAAAATAAAAAAAGTTTTGTTCTCGACAAAAAGACACGAATGTACCTCCATTGCATATAACAATTTGCCTGTGAATAACCACACCTTCATACAAATGTGCTACTGTATGCAGAATTCTTGACACTCAACCGAAGATGCTGCCATATCCTGCCAGCACGCCCACAAGTAAGCCACTCAGGCCCAGAATGATGACGTGTGGAAGAGGGAAGGGAATGAGATGGGAACAATAATGTGTTGCAAGTTGGGGAGGGGGGCTAATAGCTGAACAATAGACTATTCAACCTTTACTAACAAATAGTCTAATAGCTGAGCTGGTGTGAAAAAAAAACTCCAATCACAGACCAGATTTGCCCTAACGACCAAGGGGTAGCTTGCTACTCAATGTCATAAAGCAATGACTTTTCAAATAAGTTACCTTACACGTTATGTTGGCTGACAATTTGTTAGCTACGCTGTCCTTACGAACCACATAGCATATCATTACAGCAGTATGTACTGGTATGTTAGCTAGCTACCAAACGGTTAGTAGTTATACATCAAACTTGACAGTATATTAACTATAGGCTAACTACCCAACGTTTATTGACTTGATTATTCCCATCATTTTTAGCTTTGCTAAATGGTATAGTCGTTGTGCTTTCTCAATGGACATTCGGGTGCTTTCGTAAATACGCTCTGTCCATCTATAGGCTGGACAATAGAACAACCCTCCCTCAACACTTAAAAAAAACAAGTGACCCTCCCCTATACCCACAATAATAATTCAAATATGAAGTGGATAGCAGAGAACATGTCTACCATTTACCCTCACTTCTTAGACAGACCAGAGCCTTAGATATGCAGTTTTAGAAACTGTTCTTCATCCTGTAAGCATTACATGGCAACGCAGGAATATTGATAGTGCACAGAGCTGCAGGCGAGAAGGTTGTGGGTTCGCAGACCACCGTGGACAAGAGTAGGGGTGGAAATATATTTTATAGTAAAAGCATTGCATGAATCTATCAACGTATTTGCAGGTTCGAGAAAAAATTGCCTTTTGTGAACCTTTTATGCAATTCTAAGTAGTCACAAATGAAGAATGGACAGAGAGTTAGGCTTGTGTTCAGTTTATCATATTTCTCCAATGCCAAATCAGTGTCTCTTGTTTGCAAAACTGTCCCTGTTCCGTGGCTTAACCCAACGAGAGAAGTGAAGTGAGAGATGCTGTCTGGATTTAAATGCTGTCTGGGTTTAAACATATTTTATTGTACATAAAGTGAATCGCTTAATCAATTGATAATGACAGAATTAGATTACTTCCCAAGCAAAGTACATTTTTGGTCTCTTCAGCTATAGAAGGTTGTAGCTCAGCAACTACAGTGCTTTCAGAAAGTATTCATACCCCTTGACAAGGGGAAAAATCTGTCAGTCCCCTTGAGCAAGGCACTTGACTTGCTCAAGGGTTGATGTTAACAATGGTTGATCCTGGATGTGACCTCAGGGGGAGCTAGGAAATGCAAAAAACACATTTCCAATTCAAACATACATATACAGTACCTTCAGAAAGTACTCATACCCCTTGAGTTATTCCTCATTTTGTTCTGTTACACCCTGAATTCAAAATGGATTACATTTTTTTTAAATCTCACCCATCTATACACAATACCCCATAATGTCAAAGTGAAAACATGTTTTTAGACATTTTTACAAATGTATTTTAAATAAAATACAGATGTCTCACAACCTTGAATCAATGTTAGAATCACCTGTGGAAGTGATTACAGCTGTGAGTCGTTCTGGGTTAGTCTCTAAGAGCCTTGCACACCTGGATTGTACAATATTTGCACATCATTATTTTTAAAACTCTTCAAGCTGTCAAGTTGGTTGTTGATCATTGCTAGACAGCCATTTTCAAGTCTTGCCATATATTTTCAAGACGATTTAAGGCCACTCAGGAACATTCAATGTCATCTCGGTAAGCAACTTCCGTGTATATTTGGCCTTGTGTTTTAGGTTATTGTCCTACTAAATGGTGAATTTGTCTCCCATTGTCTGTTGGAAAGCAGATTGAACCAGGTTTTCCTCTAGGATTTTGCCTGTGCTTAGCTCTATTCCGTTTTATTTTTATCCTAAAAAAACTCTTTAGTCCTTGCCGATGACAAGCATACCAATAACATGATGCAGCCAACCACCATGCTAGAAAATATGAAGAGTGGTACACAGGGATGTGTTGTATTGGATTTGCACCAAACATAACACTTTGTATTCAGGATATAAAGTTCATTTCTTTGCCACATTTTTTAAAGTTTTACTTTAGTACCTTGTTGCACACAGGATGTGTGTTTGGGAATATCTTATTATTCTGTAAAGGCTTCCTTCTTTTCATTCCGTCATTTAGGTCACTGTTGTGGAGTAACTACAATGTTGTTGATCCATCTTCAGTTTTATCCTATCACAGCCATTAAAATCTGTAACTCTTTTACAGTCACCATTTCCTTCCTCTCTGGCAACTGAGTTGGAAGGCTGCCTGTATCTTTGTAGCGACTGGGTGTTTTGATACACCATGCAAAGTGTAATGAATGACTTCATCATGCTCAAAGGGATATTCAATGTCTGCTTTTTTTTGGGTGGGGGGGGGTATTCAATGTTTTTTTAACCTACCAATGGGTGAACTTCTTTGTGAGTCATTGGAAAACCTCCCTGGTCTTTGTGGTTGAATCTGAGTTTGAAATTCATTGCTCGACTGAGGGACCATACTAATAATTGTGTGGGGTACAGAGGTGAGGTAGTCATTCAAAAATCATCTTAAACACTATTATTGCACACAGAGTCCATGCAACTTATTATACTGAACAAAAATATAAATGCCTTAATCGACATCTACATCTTCGGCAACCGGGGAACAGAGGGTTAACTGCCTAACTCAGCATTAGAACGACATATTTTGACCTTGTCAGCTCGGGGATTTGATCCAGCAACCTTGGTAGAGAAATGAAGGTTAAATTCTCTGGCAACAGTTCTGGTGGACATTCCTGCAGTCAGCATGCCAATTGCGTGCTCCGTCAAAACTTGAGACATCTGTGGCATTGTGTTGTGTGACAAAACTGCATATTTTAGTGTCCTTTTATTGCCCCCAGCACAACCAAGTTAGCAATGAGCAATTGGGAGGCCGGCGTCCCTCCAGAGTGGTCGCGCGCTGTGTTACAGTTTTTTTGCCCGTCGCCTCATTCATGGGTACCCGCGATATGCCGCTTTGTCAAGTGGGAGTCGTGCTCCTGCCGTTCACATGCTGTTTTCTCCACGCCACCCAACCGCCCATGACCCGCCCTTCTCCTGACCGGTGACACTACAGCTGCTAGTTAGAGACATGACACTTTTTCAGCATCATGCCAGTAGCATGCCTCCGCCCTATCGCCACTTATTTTCAAGGTACCGTACTAATGTTAATTTGGAAAAGTACTGTAAAATATTGTATGCAAAAAAAATACACTATATATGCAAAAGTATGTGGACATGGCTATTTCAGCCACACCCGTTGCTGACAGGTGTATATAATCGAGCACACAGCCATGCAATCTCCATTGACAAACATTGGCAGTAGAATGGCCCTACTGAACCGTTCAGTGACTTTCAACGTGGCGCTGTCATAGGATGCCAACTTTCCAACAAGTAAACTAGTCAAATTTCGGTCCTGCTAAAGCTGCCCCGGTCAAGCTGTTATTGTGAAGTAGAAACATCTAGGAACAACAACGGCTCAGCCGCGAAGTGGTAGGCAACACAAGCTCACAGAACGGGACCAACGAGTGCTGAAGCACGCAGCATGTAAAAACCGTCTGTCCTCGAGTTCCAAACTGCCTCTGGAAGCAATTTCAGCATGATAACTGTTCTTTGGGAGCTTCATGAAATGGGTTACCATGGCAGAGCAGCCGCACATAAACCTAAGATCACCATGCACAATGCCAAGCGTCGTCTGGAGTGGTGTAAAGCTCACTGCCATTGGACTCTGGAGCAGTGGAAACGCATTCTCTGGAGTGATGAATCATGCTTCACCATCTGGCAGTCCGACAGACGACTCTGGGTTTGACGGTGCCAGGAGAACACTACCTCCCCAAATGCAAAGTGCCAACTGTAAAGTTTGGTGGAGGAGGAATAATTGCCTGGGCTTGCTTTTCATGGTTCGGGCTAGGTCCCTTAGTTGCAATAAAGGGAAATCTTAATGCTACAGCATACAATGGCATTCTGGACAATTCTGTACTTCCAACTTTGTGGCAACAGTTTGGGGAAGGCCCTTTCCCGTTTCAGCATGACAATGCCCTTGTGCACAAAGCGAGGTCCATACAGAAATGGTTTGTAACAACTTGACTGGCCTGCACAGAACCCTAACCTCAACCCCATCGAACACCTTTGGGATGAATTGGAACGCCGACTGAGAGCCAGACCTAATCGCGCCCCAACATCAGTGCCTGACATCACTAATGCTCTTGTGGCTGAATGGAAGCAAGTTCCTGCAGCAATGTTCCAACATCTAGTTGAAAGCCTTCCCAGAAGAGGGGATGCTGTTATAACAGCAAAGAGGGGACCAACTCCATGATTTTGGAATGAGATGTTCGACGAGCAGGTGTCCACATACTTTTGGTTTTACAGTGTATATCAGATAATGAGGGCAGTCCTGGTCACCTGGATACTAGTGACTACAAATAAAATAATGTACTTGCAGGCTTCTCACACAGTGCAACGCGGTGTCATAGTAATAAAAGAAGTAACAGTGTAAATATATAACATAATAACATAATAAAAAGACTAAATCAAGTACAAGAAGCATGCAGATAAAATATAAGATATAAATTAAAATAAGATTTAAAAAATAAATCCTATAGGGATATAGTAGGCTATGGACATTGTTTGTCCATGTCCACAGTGAGTGAAATAAGTGCAGGTACAATAAGTGCAGGTACAGAATATAATTATTATATGAAAGTGTATATGGAGAGTACAAAACATTAAGAACACCTTCCTAACATTGAGTTGCAGCTTCAATTCGTCGGGGCGTGGACTCTACAAGCTGTCGAAAGTGTTCCACAGGGATAACGGCCCATGTTGAGGCCAATGCTTCCCACAGTTCTGTCAAGTTGGCTGGATGTCTTTTGGGTGGTGGACCATTCTTGAAATAAAACAGGAAACAAAACAGATTTTAGTGTGTACAGAATACGCATAAATGTGTGGGGTGCAGTAGTCAGCCCGGGGTTCAGATTTTGGATAGTCTTGTGACTTGGGGGTAGAGGCTGGCTTTGAGACAGGTTGTCTGAAAGTTGATGTTGACTACATGAAACTCTATTCCACATGAAGTAACTCATGTAAGTAGTAAAATTTGATTAAAAAAACGGATACAAATACACCGTATGGAACAGCGGGACTGTGAAGCAACATAAATATAGGCACAGACACATGCATACAAGCACACAATAACATACGGACTGTACACGTAGTGCGGCAGGTAGCCTAGTGGTTAGAGCGTTGGCCCAGTAACCCAAAGGTTGCAAGTTCAAATCCCTGAGGTAAAACAAATCTGTCTTTCTGCCCCTGAACAAGGTAGTTAACCCACTGTTCCTCGGCCGTCAAGAACAAATTCTTATTTTCACTAACTGACTTACCTAGTCGAAAAAAGATAAATACAGACACGTACACATGGATTTTGTGTTGTAGGAGCCTTAGGGCACACACTTCACGTGTTTTAAAATCTGTTGTGAATGAATTGTAACATTTTTTAAATGCTTCCTGCGGACCCGAGAAGCAAGGCAGCAGATAATGGGGATCCATAATAAATAGAAATACAAATGTTGACCCTCACGGCAGCAGATCCCTCACCCCTTTGCGCTGCCAACTTCCGCATTCACAATCTGGACCCCTTCATCCGTGGCATCCAGGGTTGCTGGGTTCTTCCAAATGGCTTCTATACACAAAGAAAAAACATTTGAATCCCAGATGGTCTTAAACAAGTTTAAGAATTTACTTAAAAGTACACACAACAAATATAACACATTAAATATCAAAACTTACTGTGAAGAATGGTCATTAGAAATAAGTTCCTGAAACAGACCTCATCCCCTGCCCAGGGGTGGTGATGGCAAGACTGTTTGACAGAATGCACGGTAGCATCCGCCACACTGTCGACTTTAGGTCCTTGGCCCCATTACAGTCAGAAACCTCAGCTACAAAATGCAAGATAAGTATTACAGTAGAAATTACACACTATGTTAATATATTTCCATCCCCCACCCCCTATATTTTATATACATTTATTGTGACAGTCTAAAGACCGATGGCAGATATTTCTAATAAGTATTTACATTTAAGTTGGTAACTTATGTTCTTACCTTCATGACTTTTCATGAATTTGGCACCGTTGGCCCTTTGTAGCATCTCACTCGTGGCCCTGTTTGAAACAATAACAATACATTTAAATTAAGTAAAAACTGTGCAAGAAAGATCAGATAAAGTCTCATCTGGGCTAAGTGAATGTAACATTACATACCTCCATGGATATCACAACGCTGCATTCCAATCTGGTGCATGAACAGATGAGAACTAAAAACTGAAAAACAATTCAAACGCGTTGGTTTAAAAACAAAAAACAAAACAAAAACTAGTTAGCTATCTAGCTAACGAGGTCTATTGTCTCCATCAAAGGATCCACTGCTTGCCTGCAAGCAAGATTCAAAATCTAGTGAATTGTTGTGCTATCTCGGCGACAGAATGCGTGCCGCTAGTGTATTGTTTTTTAGTATTTCCAAGCGTTCGGTGGTGTAAATAAAACAAACTGTTCTTTAGTTCAAAAAGCTTGAGGAATTTTCTTTCCCAAAAGCTAGCAAGCTAGTATTTACTAGCTAGTCAGCATCAAAGAGGTTTGAAAACTTGATGGACGATGGTTTCCACTAACATTAGTTACCAAAGCCACAAAGTCAAAATTGGCTATCTTAATGTCAGGTTATTGTTAGCAGTGTCATTACGGTTAGGCTTAGAGACTAGCTATCTTGATGTATTTATCACTGTAAAAAACAAACTCCAAATGCATTTGTAGGTAGCTAGCTAACAGCCATGGAGGGGGGTGAAAGGATAGCAGCCCCGACTGTCAAAGTGAGAGAGTAGGCTATTCTGGATAGGGAAGGTACTTGTGTAGTTCCTGTCCCTAGAAGTGAGGACGGAGATAATATAACATAACATTCAGAGCGGTGTAATTTGACTATAATGAAGTCTGCCTCTTGTGAGGTTTTCTGTCTTCGCATAAAGAGAGCTATGAAAGCCTGTCTACATATGAGGAGGTCCCAATGAAGAGCAGTGGTTCTCAGTCCTGGTCCTGGGGACTCATTTTTGTTTTTGCCTTAGCACTGCACAGCTGATTCAAATTATCAACTCATCATCAAGCTTCGAGTGGTATTTATGTATTCATTTGTGATGCTATCCTTGATATGATCCTGTTATTGTCACATGCTACACATGCACATATGTGTGCCCATGCATCTATCAATCAAATCAAATCAAAGTTTATTTGACACGTGCGCCGAATACAACAGGTGTAGACCTTACAGTGAAATGCTTACCAATAGTGCGATAAAAAGGTGTGTGTGTGTAAGTAAAGAAATAAAACAACAGTAAAACGACATTTGAAAATAACAGTAGCAAGGCTATATACAGACACTGGTTAGTCAGGCATATTGTGGTTGTATGTACATGTAGGTATGGTTAACGTGACTATGCATATATGATGAACAGAGAGTACCAGTAGCGTAAAAAGAGGGGTTGGTGGGTGGTGGGACACAATGCAGATAGCCCGGTTAGCCAATTTGCGGGAGCACTGGTTGGTCGGGCCTATTGTGGTAGTATGTACATGAATGTATAGTTAAAGTGACTATGCATATATGATAAACAGAGAGTAGCAGCAGCGTAAAAGAGGGGTTTGGGGGGGGGGGGGGGGGGGCACACAATGCAAATAGTCCGGGTAACCATTTGGTTACCTGTTCAGGAGTCTTATGGCTTGGGGGTAAAAACTGTTGAGAAGCCTTTTGGTCCTAGACTTGGCACTCCGGTACCGCTTGCCATGCGGTAGTAGAGAGAACAGTCTATGACTGGGGTGGCTGGGGTCTTTGACAATTTTTAGGGCCTTCCTCTGACACCGCCTGGTGTAGAGGTCCTGGATGGCAGGCAGCTTTTCCCCAGTGATGTACTGGGCCGTACGCACTACCCTCTGAAGTGCCTTGCGGTCGGAGGCCGAGCAATTGCCGTACCAGGCAGTGATGCAACCGGTCAGGATGCTCTCGATGTTGCAGCTGTAGAACCTTTTGAGGATCTCAGGACCCATGCCAAGTCTTTTTAGTTTCCTGAGGGGGAATAGACTTTGTCGTGCCCTCTTCACGACTGTCTTGGTGTGTTTGGACCATTCTGGTTTGTTGTTGATGTGGACACCAAGGAACTTGAAGCTCTCAACCTGCTCCACCACAGCCCCGTCGATGAGAATGTGGGCGTGCTCGGTGCTCCTTTTCCTGTAGTCCACAATCATTTCCTTAGTCTTGGTTACGTTGAGGGATAGGTTGTTATTCTGGCACCACCCGGCCAGGTCTCTGACCTCCTCCCTATAGGCTGTCTCGTCGTTGTCGGTGATCAGGCCTACCACTGTTGTGTCGTCTGCAAACTTAATGATGGTGTTGGAGTCGTGCCTGGCCATGCAGCCGTGGGTGAACAGGTGAGTATAGGAGGGGACTGAGCACGCACCCCTGGGGAGCTCCAGTGTTGAGGATCAGCGTTGCAGATGTATTGCTACCTACCCTCACCACTTGGGGGCGGCCCGTCAGGAAGTCCAGGATCCAGTTGCAGAAGGAGGTGTTTAGTCCCAGGTTCGTTAGCTTAGTGATGAGCTTTGAGGGTACTATGGTGTTGAACACTGAGCTGTAGTCAATAAATAGCATTCTCACATAGGTGTTCCTTTTGTCCAGGTGGGAAAGGGCAGTGTGGAGTGCAATAGAGATTGCGTCATCTGTGGATCTGTTTTGGCGGTATGCAAATTGGACTGGGTCTAGTGTTTCTGGGATAATGGTGTTGATGTGATCCATTACCAGCCTTTTAAAGCACTTCATGGCTACGGACGTGAGTGCTATAGGTCTGTAGTAATTTAGGCAGGTTGCCTTTGTGTTCTTGGGCACAAGGACTATGGTGGTCTGCTTGAAACATGTTGGTATACAGACTCAATCAGGGACATGTTGAAAATGTCAGTGAAGACACCTGCCAGTTGGTCAGCGCATGCCCGGAGCACACGTCCTGGTAATCCGTATGGCCCCGCAGACTTGTGTATGTTGACCTGTTTAAAGGTCTTACTCACGTCGGCTACGGAGAGCGTGATCACACAGTCGTCCGGAACATCTGATGCTCTCATGCATGCCTCAGTGTTGCTTGCCTCGAAGCGAGCATAGATTTAGAACAATTAGACACCCTATAACCCACACCTACACACTCGTGTATCAATCTGATTGATGGATTGTGTTGTGCAGTAAGCAGGCTCAAGTGTATAACTGTGGCTCCTTACACCTTCAACAAATAGGTAAGAGGGCCAACCATGGAGAATAGTAAGACACTTCATTATTTCTATAACTACGCTATATTGTTTGTACTCGTGTGCCCGATCATGTTTTTCAGCATTAAGTACCCTGCCGACACTTAGTGTGGTGTGGACACCATGTGGGGCCACACACAGATTCCTGTTGAACACTGTCTCTTTAACTACCTTATTTTCTCAATAACAATCTCTCTCCACTTCATCCCTCTCTCCTCTTCTCCCTAAATCCACTAGGTTATATCAGCTGTGTTCAGTGAACCCCTCCCGCATCTGAACTGGCTACATGGAGGGCACTTGGTCAGGTCAACAGGGAAGTATTATTAAAGAGATGCTTTACATTGAAATACAGATTGAGATGCAGTAGTCCCAGAGTTAATGACCCAAGGTCAGTTTTGCATTTCACCTTATTATTATGATGACTAACAATGTTAGAATAAAAAATAGAAACAAGGCTTAAACATGCTCTCTCTCTCTCCATCTGTCTCTCGTCTGCAGATGTTTTGATGTGAGAGAGGATGCCAACCCCCAGTCCCATCATCGCCACCTCACCTGCTCTTAAGATAACTTTCGGGCCAACTAGGGACACTATTATGTAATTGTGATGAACTGAGATAATATTTGGGTAGGAATATGATTCATTAATCCTATGCTGCCTTCCCTGCTCCTGTGTTCTTACCTCTTTCCCACCTCTCTCGCCACCTCCTCTTTCTTCCTGTTTTTATAATGCACAACATATGTGCATTGAAGTACAGATTGAACTTGCATTTATAATATTACAATTATATTTATAATGCATGTATTTATAACACTTGGATAATGAACTTATTTCAATAAAGCGTTTCACATTCTCTACTGGTTGAAATGAAGTCTCTCATTTGATGAAATACTATACCTATCCTGTGTTTATCATATCAATGCAGATGAAGGGCATTAGATATTGAGATAAACCGGTTTAGACTATTTACATGATGCATAGGAAGTGTAATGTACTTTTTTTTTAAATCTATATTTCTGTATATATAAATTACAAACCAGCCTTTAACTAAATTACAAATCAGCCTTTAACCATTGATGTCCCAGGACCAAGATTGGTAAACACTGTTGAAGTGTATAATTGTAATACATACATGCAGACACAACATCATTCAAAGTCTGGAATTTGATAGTCATATCCAATACCAGGGGTGAAAAATAATCTCAAAGTGTAACGGCTGTCGAAGAGATGAGACCAAGGCGCAGCGGGTACCTGAATACTCATACTTTAATATTATTATTTAAAGTGAGTGGCGGGAAAAAACAAGAAACAGAACGACAGCTAACAGATTTGCAGGCTAAACAAACAGCAGTGCAAATACAACTACCCACAAAACCCCAAACCAAACACACACCTATATATAGGACTCTCAATCAGAGGCAACTAGAAACACCTGCCTCCAATTGAGAGTCCAACACCCAAACCTAAACATAGAAAAACTAAACTAGACAGAACGTAGAAATACATACAAAACACAAACCCTCTGCCACGTCCTGACCAAAACTAATACAATTACTCCCTCTGCTGGTCAGGACGTGACACAAAGACATTCCTACCTGAACTGCACCTTTATTTGCCAAGGTAGAGTACATGATCAGTGAATATATTAAATGTACAGGCCACAATGTGGGGATCTCATGCATGGTAATAACTACATGTATATACGACTTGCATCCTTGGCACAAAGTTATATTATATTCTACTCAATCCATAGGCTCCATTAATGTCATTGACTGTTTTGAAGTTGATACAACTGGCTATGATAGCTGAGGTTCATAGCTAGGTTCTGAACTAACATGTATACCAAACGATTGGGTCCATACACAGATCGGCTAGATAGCTAGCTACACATCCATAGGCATACAGGTATTTTTATCCTCCACTGCACAATAAGCAAGAACATAGCTAGCTCTGTTATTTCATCTATCTGCATTGCATAGGAAATATCAGCAAGGCAAGCTTACAAAATTGTACATTCAATTTGCAGTAAATGCTTAAGCTAGCTAGATTCTTTACATCCACTGTTTGACAAGATGACAGCCTGGTTTGATGATTGTTTCAGGAGTCCCTAAAACATTAAACAGCCAGAATTACAATTTCATACTCATGTCACAACACCCAAAAAGATAGCCAGCTAACATAGCTGGCTAATGTTAGCTAGCCAGCTAGCTTGCTAAATTGCGATTTTGGTAAATTAACTTAATGATTTAAAAAAAATGCATAATCGTTTGTCTTACATTAACTATCATATTCCTGTCAACTGTACATGTTTTTGCATGATTCATTATGACGTTATAATCACTTACATTTGCTTCCATCCTTGTATTTTTGTCAGCCATCTTTGCTAAAGAAAGTCTAATAGTCACTAGCGCATGCACAGTGTTGCCAACTCCTCAGTAAGGAAAGTAGCTATTGGCTGTCCTAAAAGTCGCTAGAAGTCGCTAAATGACGTCATCGCCTAATTTGCATAATTGGCCATGTGCATGTAATTGTGATGGACGCTGTAGGAGGAGAGGAATAACGTCGTGGGAGAGACAAAACGTGAGTAAAAAACACCCTAAATATGTTTAGAACTACAAATGAACTTTCTTCTGTTGATTCTTGTTTTTTTTACGTCACAATTCCAACCCTCCTCCTTTATCCGGGCTTGGGACCAGCAAAAGTGACCCAAAAGAGAGTGACTTAGTTTTTTACTTAATTCTTTATTTAATGTAATTTTTTTTTTAGTTTTCTTAATTTGGTTTTTAACCGTATGGTCCACTTAGGAGCCTACAACCATAACATTTTTTCAATTTTTTTGTATACAATCTACATTAACAATCTAAATGGACCAAAAAGAGACAATAGAAAAACTGTCAATGGCAATGTGAGAAAATTATGGTAACTAAATTGGCCCTAATTCAGGTTAATTGTTCTTTTTTAATGTAAGCCAGGGCGAGATCAGCCAGCGGCAGCTTCCCGCATACGCGATTCATTTGCATTCTGGACGCAGAGGGATGAGCATCTCCTGCTCTGACTGCAGCTGGGAGGGACTGCTGTGCGAGGACTGGGCCACCTGTGAGTGCTTTGGGACGGGGGTGGGGCCCATGGCAGCACCCGCTGCTCGTTGAGAAGAGTAAGAACGATACGTGCTTTCACGTCAGAGTCTCCAATAATACCAGAAAAAGTTGCTAGATTTGTCGCTAGTCGCTTTTTTAAAAATATGTCGCTAGAGGGGTCTGAATACTCGCTAAATATAGCGACAAAGTCACTAACTTGGCAACACTGCGCGTGCAGCCTCTGCAGCCGCCGAAGCCTCTACAGCCTCTACAGCCACAGCAGCCTCCCATGGTCCTAAAGTCCCTCTAAAATAGGCCTAGCTATGTCCCTGGTTGAGACTCACATTTTAAGAAGAACATTTTTTTAAATGGCAGGGTATATGACTTTGTGGCTGTGGTAACTAGTGACGACAATGGAGGATGGTAGCTACGAAGAACCTGTTGAGACTTTTCCGCTTCTTCTAGGGGGTTTAAGAGGTGCTGCCACCTAATGGCCATTGTGATCAACACTTTTCTTCAAGTGTGTGAGGCGGTTTAGGGAGTGCCATTTATTGCTAGAAGGAACCTCAAATATATAGTAGCTTCTATTAAATCAATGGTAAAAATGTAGGCTATTTTTGGCATAAGCAATATATCACTGATCCACTAAAACTGAAAATTAAACCATTTTTGTGTCATCAGCAATGATTATAAACGGATTTCGTCCTCGTGTGGTTGTATTGTGTTTTTAAATTGGCCCAAAAATTACATCAAATTAAAATCACAACAAATGTCAAGTATTTATAAAAATAAAAAAAAGTTTACAGCCTCTGGATGGCTGTGGCTAGCTGGAAGGTGGCAGGCCAGTTTGAGATTAGAGAAATTCTAAATAATGGCTAAATGGCTTGCCTAGGGCTTATAGCTGTCCGCCAGAGATGCAAAAATCAGTCTGCCGAGGGCTAATAGCAGTTCTCTGAATGGGGGCTACCTGCTAGAGATGCAAACATTGTCTTGAACTGCAAACCACTCACCCATTGGAAGTACAATTGTATTGCCTTGGGCATAGCACTAGGGGAAAATAGCAAGCGGTGGGACATTTTTTGCTATCTGGGAAGGTGCACCTCTGTAATGGACATTTAGTTTAGTCAGCTTCTTGATATACCACACCTGTCAGGTGGATTAATTATATTGGCAAAGGAGAAATGCTCACAAACAGGGATCTAAACAAATTTGTGCACAAAGGTTTTTGTGCGTATGGAAAATGTCTGGGATTTTTATTTCAGCTCATGTTGTTATGATGTGTTTATATTTTTGTTCTGTGTATGTGACTTGTTAAGCAAAGGTTCAACATCAGGTTTAACTGAGGTGTTATCAATTTGCACTGCTTTTTTCCTGTAAAAAGTTTGAGTACTGCATGACAGAAACTTTTACAAGGCAGTAAGCTACCTGGGCTTCTCCCATGAGAAGTCTTTCCCAGGCCCTCGCCCGTGTCCCAGAGCCCCCAAGGTTTATTTAGACAGTCTGCCAATTACTGGTGAGTGCTACCGTAACCGGAGTGCCCACCGTTCACCATCATTAAAGACTCCTATTCAAACTCCTCTTCCCTCCGCCACCACCGGGTCTCATATGACATGCCAGCAGCTTATTACAGCTATTTACATGGCCATTGGAGTTGGATGTTGTTGGGTGACTTGTGTGGCTGAATTCAGGCTCAGGATTCAGAGGTAAGATCTTTATGTTGTTAAGAGTGACTAGAAATGATGGGACGTGTTTAAAAATGATGATACTAGGAAAAATCAACTCCAGCTGAAAAATAAACTTGTTTATCCATGGATCATGGAAATCAAGGTTGTTTTCATCTTATATTTTTCTTTATGCCCCTGGCTGGGACATGGGGATGTGGGTCGTTCTTGAATTGCGGTGGCATTTGCGTCCCTTATCTTTGCAACCATGAAAAACACTTTAAAATGACAAATAGTTACACATCATACATGTTTTTGTTTATATTGAACTGTTTATCAATGATACAACATAATGCAAGTCTGTTAATGCATAGACATAATGTTTTGTAGTTTATTTAAAGTGCTTAGTTTAAGCAAATTGTCTTGTCCCGGTAGTGATATGTAGATTTGTAGTGACATGTTTTGGGGATTTAGAGACATCTATCTATTATTTTGAATATTAGAGGTATTTAATATATTGCATGAATCAATAAAAACTAAGAAGGCTATTAAAATACAAATGTTTTACTAGTATAACGTGTGTCCCTCAGTTTTATGTCATTGCTGTTACCACCTTGAAAATCGGTGATTACAAAGATGTACAAGGACATTGAGCATTCTCTCCAGTGGCAAACTGTTATCAGGGGAGAGGTTTATAATAAGAACCATGACTGATGTCACTTATAAAGCAGAAAAGTGCTTCATTTGACACATTTATTTGTTTACCCACAGAAAACTGTCCGACAAAATACCAATTTTATAACTGTGCCCAGGATTATGAACAGAGAAATAACATACCACATAACTACAAAGTCTTTGGGAAATTAACCTCTAACACATTACATCACTGAAGCCAATGTCACTGACACTAATGTGAGAAAAAATATTTTTTGGGTTGATGTATAATGTCTACCTGCTGTCTCTCTCTCTGTTGAATTGAGCCTGGGGACGAGATTAGTTTATTTACTATCTGTAGCAGTTGTAAAAAATAACCATTGACTACTTGTATGTATCGCTATATAATCTGTTTTGTTTCCCAAAATGGAGCTTTACCTCTTTCTTATGAGAGTTGAATATCACTGAATGCAATGGGGGGGGAGTGGGGAAAAAATCTGCCCGTGACATCATAATGTTGTGATACATGGAACATTTTTGGTTTTGCATAACAATATACCCTTGATGAGGTAAGCCATTTAACTTTAGGTTGAGATGCCCTGTAAGCAGCTCTAGCATGTCTTGTTTTGTGTTTTTGTAGTGGGGTGTTCACATATGATGGCAGGCTTTTGGGCATCAAGGAATCACTCAAAGCTGTGTCTCACGACATGTGTAGCTATTCTGCTCCCCCTAGTCTTCTTTCATATAGGTAGGTGATAGAAGATAAGTATAACTGAACTCTAATCCTATACCTTGAATTCCATCTAGATGGCCTTGTTGTTTTGTAATTCTTGCCACTGAAAATGTTTACATATTCTTAGTAGTAAGGTCATTTTTTCATGTTAGATATTGTAACATTGCTGTTGTCATTGTCAATCATGTAAATTATGAATGGAAAATGAAGATGATCATATTATTTCAAGACTATATTTCACTTTGATATGAGACTTTTATTGCGAGGAAATTAAAGGGGCAATCTGCAGTAACTACATTTTTTTTTACTTAGAAATGAATGATATGTGCAAATTGATTCTTAAAGAACTTAGAAATGCCTCATGAGCTTATCTCAACTGTCGTACCCCATCAGAACCCAAAATATAAGCTTGTTTTACTCCGATGTTTGTAAACAAAGTAAATGTAAACAAACAGTGTATAGCCTCAAAACATGGTTAAAACTATAATGTTGATATGTAGCCATGGCTCTACATAGTACTGTGCGCCTCCCATAGTCTGTTCTGGACTTGGGGACTGTGAAGAGACCTCTAGTGGCATGTCTTGTGGAGTATGCATGGGTGTCCGAAGTGTGTGCTATTAGTTTAAACAGACAGCTTGGTGATATAATGATCAGATGTTACTTTTCATATAATTTACATGCAGCTGAAAGGCATGGCAACCAGGAGGAAATATATAAGAGGGATCTTCTAGCATCGACAGGTACTGTGCACTTCTAAAAACAAACCTCCATTATGTTCTGATGTGTATACTAAATAAAATAAAAATTATTTGAACTGTTCATCATAATATTGTCATAAACATGACAAAACAAACGTCATAAGATGTCATGACATCTTGTATCACTGAATGTCAAGTGACATGGCTTATTTGCTATGCATCAGAAACAGCTATGTTAGTTGTTATGACATTTGTTACACACCCACATTTTTTTTTTTTAATGTTTTTATTTAACCTTTATTTAACCAGTGACATTATGACAATAATATGACACCATAATGATGTACAATTCAAAAAAAGAATCACCGAAATAGTTGATCTCTGGAACAATTTTAAAACAGTAAAGTTGAAATTATTCGTCAGACTTTTTTTTAGGGTTCACATATTGGTTGATTTTTCACTACTTATTACATATTTATAAAATTGTTTACTTTAAAGACTTTTGGTCTTGTTTTGCTTCAGAAAAGCAATGAATATGCGATAAAGTTTAATCTGTGATACATTTTGGACATTGCCATATTGGAGTTTCATAAGTAAACTGTATCTACTCACATTAACAATGTTGTTCTTCCTTCCTTCCCAGAAATCCCGGCAGAGTATATTGATCCAACTTCCATAGATCTCACTCCCTTGGTCAATACATTAATTAATTCAACACAATTAGGTAAGTCACCAAAATGCAATTAATTTTTAAAGCAGTTGTCTCATCATGATGTCATTTCAACTGTGAACGCGCAGTCTGCACACCTCAGTTGGAGTCTGGAAGATTCCACCTCAAAGATTTTTACGGCTCCGGTTAACTTAAAAAACACAAGATCAGTTTATAAAGAGCAGCGTTTCATTAGTGTTTCTTTTACAAGAAGTTACAACATTACTCACCCTAAAATTAGTCTATTGGGCCAAGAGAAACTGTAATCAATGTTTTGGCTTTCTTTAAACAGCCACTACAAACTTCAAATCAAATCAAAGTTTATTTGTCACGTGCGCCAAATACAACAGGTGTAGACCTTACAGTGAAATGCTTACTTACAGGCTCTAACCAATAGTGCAAAAAAGGTAGGTAAAGAACAATAGGTAGGTAAAGAATAGGTAGGTAAAGAAATAAAGAAATAAAAACAACAGTAAAAAGACAGGCTATATACAGTAGCGAGGCTATAAAAGTAACGAGGCTACATACAGACACCGGTTAGTCGGGCTGATTGAGGTAATATGTACATGTAGATATGGTACTGTCCCGTGTGGCTCAGTTGGTAGAGCATGGTGTTTGCAACGCCAGGGTTGTGGGTTCGATTCCCACGGGTGACCAGTACAGAGAAAAAAAATTATGAAATGTATGCATTCACTACTGTAAATTGCATTGGATAAGAGTGTCTGCTAAAGGACTAAAATGTAAATGTTAAGGTGACTATGCATATATGATGAACAGAGAGTAGCAGTAGCGTAAAAGAGGGGTTGGCGGGTGGTGGGTGGGACACAATGCAGATAGCCCGGTTAGCCAATGTGCGTTGGTTGGCCCAATTGAGGTTATATGTACATGAGTGTATAGCTATAGTGACTATGCGTATATGATAAACTTCAGCTAACTTTAGCCACCGCTAGCTAACAATCAATGGAAGTAATAAGGGAAACCATGCAATGTTTTTTTTAAGGGCAGCTGAACTCACTGATTTTGCCTGGGCTTTTCTGCTGCTCATTAAGAAAAAAGAAATGTGTGTCTTGGGGGTGTGGTTCAATGTGGGTGTATTATGTTTGTTATAGTGGGGTCCGAAATTATTGACACCCTTGATAAAGATGAGCAATAATGACTTTATCAAAATAAATAATTCAAACACTTTTTTTCTCTCAAAAAGGGAGGGGTCCAAATTATTGATACACCTAAAGATTATTATAAATAAAGTATTCAAAAGTTTTTGGTCCCATATTCCTAGTACGCAATGGCTACATCAAGCTTTGTTGGATGCATTTTCAGTTTGTTTTGGTTGTGTTTCAGATTATTTTGTCCCCAATAGAAATTAATGGTAAATAATGTATTGTGTCATTTTGGAGTTACTTTATTTTAAAACTTCTACATTAATGTGGATGCTACCATGATTACGGATAATCTTGAATCAAATAAAATGGTATTTGTCATATGCTTTGTAAACTGCAGGTATAGACTAAAAGTGAAATGCTTACAGGTTGTTTTACAAAAATGTAGAGTTAAAGATTAAGGTAAAAAAACAAATCAAAAAAATGCAACGTTAGTGGGCATGACTGCGCATGATAAAACCCAACCCTCAAATATCCAAGGATCTGGGAACGTCACATTTTTCTCAAAATCTCAATTTTGGAAGATACTGACTTTATGACCAAAATTATGCTATTTACACTTTGTAGTACATTTTTACAATAGAATCAATGTTTCGGACTAATATTGATGCAACATAGGCCATTTTCAACCAGAGAAGTTGTTTTTTTGAGTTCAGCTGCCCTTAAAGGATACTTTCAGGGTGATGAAGCATCTAACATAAAGTTGTAAAATACGGAACTTCCCCTTTAATCTTTATCGATTTGTCTCTCCCACTCTAGGCTCACGTCAGCTCTTCTCTTTGTTGAGTGTGACCTCACACAGCTCCCTGGCTCTTCACAAGCTCACTCTACTGGTCTATAACAGTAAACAACCACATAATTTATGACTTCAACAACCATTGTATTAACCACTATCCAACTCCCCCATCTGTAGCTCTGATGTGTCTGTTGGGGTGTTATATTGCAAGTGCATGCTGGTTTCTGCAGTCTCCTTGCCAGGCTTGTTGTGAATGGCTTGCCCTTAGATAGGTAGAACAGCTGTGTGTGCGTGCGCGTGTGCTAAGGTGATGGATTCTAATCTGATTTGTTACACTGACTGTACATAGCCCTTCTTACTGGCCAGCTCTTATGGTCAAAGTTCACTCTTGTAGTTTTTAATAGTAACTGCCTGAAACATGAACTTACTGTTGTACAATACAGCAGGCGTTATCAAACTTTTTGCTTCGTGACACACTGTAAGGATTGCGCTGTGAAAAAACATACATAAAAAAAATTATATAAGTAAAACATTGATTACAGTTTTTGACAATTGCTTACACATGATTTCTGAAACTATGGCTCTTTTTCTCTAGACTCTACACACAAAACCCCAAAACACACACACAACGTCACACATCTCTTGCAAAACCAAACACTTCATTCAAAACTATTTTAACTCTGCTCAAAATTGTGTTTTTGCATCAAAACTCTACACACAAACCATCAAATGATTAGCTCTTATACACGCCAACTACACACAGATGTGACAAATGTAAAACACTACTATCTTGTGTCTTTTGCATGTTCAGTGGAGTCCACTGCAGTTTGTCATAGCACTCACACGTACATGTTTGTGCAAAAATATATACAGTATGTATGCATATTCAGTATATATTTACACTACAAACAGAAATGCAAGGGGGGAAAAATAATGTCCATTGCTCGTGTTTCTTGGCCCAAGCAAGTCTCTTCTTCTTATTGGTCCTTTTTCAAGTGGTTTCTTTGCAGCAATTTGACCATGAAGGCCGGATTCACGCGGTCTCCTCTGAACAGTTTCTATTTAGGGTGTTCAAGCTCTGATTTCTAAGTGAAGAAATTAGCTATAAGTGTTTTCACACATGAGCACTGGGTGTAGGTAAACGGTAGATGAGTGTGGCATTTTGAATGGCAGTGTTTTCCAAACAAAACACAAGACCTGTTAGTTTTAAATGATGTGTCCTATGTAGAGAACTGTGTTTAGTGTTTTGCAAAAAGTGTGTTTTACAATTGCAAACTAAGTGTAAAGCAGATAATGTGCTTACAGTTTTGCAGACTTGGTCTGAAGATTAGGTACATTAAGTTCACTGAGTGTGCCTCAAGTACCACTTTCAGTGTGTAAGCGATTGTAAAAAAAAACCTGTAATTTCCCCCTAACTAACCTTATGAAGATTTGCGTACGAGCTTCTGGCCAATTTGTATGGAATTGACTGTATAATAATCAAATTATTTGTAAAATGGACAAGATATGGCATCCCGTGACCCATCTAGACCCCTTGCCACAACTGCTAGTGGGTTCTGACCCATAGTTTGGAAAACACTGCTCTATATCATCACTGTCAATTTCATTAAGACCTTGTCATGATTCAACATACTGTCGATCAGTATCATGTTTGCTTAATTCCCTTAGCACATCATGTCAACCATAGTCTATTGAATAACACAATATTCATCTTTAATTGTATAATATACAGTAAGTAATGCTAAATGATAGCTGTAGTAGAAAGCAGACCTGGGTTTCAAATAGTAAAAATCAAGTCAAAGCGTTTGTAGTTTTTTCACTTTTCTATATGTTTTTTAAGCCAGGCAAGCTCAACCAGACACAGATAAAGTATTTGAATTGATTTTTTAAGTATTTGAAACCCAGGTCTGGTAGAAGCACAGCGCCTCGGATTAAGCTGATGATATAAAACATATTTAAAAGGGGGGGAAAAAATCATCCTGTAGCACAAACTTATTACTAACACATATATAGGTGTAGGATCTTAATTTTAGCCAGTTTGCTACAACAGGAAAATGTGAATTATTATGTGGATTATAATTAATGTACAAAAGCTGAAGAACATACGCACATCCAGGTACTTTCCACAAGTGCTGGAGTTGTAGGAAAGCTCATGAAAAACAGAAAGGAAAATGCCGCACACTGCTGCTCATGCTCCCAGGTGATATTTATTTACAACAACGTTTCGACCCTTAGGTCTTCATCAGGCATCCATATCCCAGGTGGGGGTGGAAGGTCCTATATATAGGGGCAGTACTCAGTTACATCACCTTTATAACGTAGTTTCACAATATTAACAATCAATGTATCAAAATATATGATCATACACAGGAAATGTGATCAATATTTACAGTAATATACATACACATACAATATTCAATTAGGATTAAAAAAATACACAATTTAGACATATTGAAACTATAAAAACGGTTTCAAGTCAAACTCCTCGTTAATAAGGCCAAGAGGAGACAGTGTGTTGAGCCACAGATTCCCTTTGAAGAAGTGTCCTCTCAATGTTCCCTCCCAAGCAGGGCATCTTTGGGCACCCGAGTGGCGCAGTGGTCTAAGGCACTGCATCTCACTGCAAGAGGAGTCACTACAGTCCCTTGTTCAAATCCAGGCTGTATCACATCTGCCATTGTGGTGCACAATTGGTCCAGGGTAGGCTGTCATTGTAAATAAAAATTTGTTCTTAACTGACTTGCCTTGTTAAATAAAGGTTAAATAAAAAAATCTTAACCATTTCTATTCCAATGTATGTCAGAGAACTAATAGGATGAGCAGCAACTGGATTTTTGTCTGTATATTGCTGCGGTGCTCACTGATCCGTGTCTTAAAGCTTCTATGGGTTTTCCCTATGTAAGACAGACAACAAGGATATTTCAACATGAAAATAACATTGGTGGACATGCAAGTAATCAGGCCCTTGATCTTAAATCTTTGTCCTGTGTGGGGGTAGGTCAATTACTTGCATTTACACCCCTTCAAAGGGAAACTTTCTGGATCACATTCCCTGTGTATGATCATATATTTTGATACACTGAATGTTAATATTGTGAAACTATGTTATACATTTTTTACCTCCTGTTTCAGGAAGTGATGTCACTGAGTACTGCCCCTATATATAGGACCTTCCACCCCCACCTGGGATATGGATCCCTGAGGAAGACCTAAGGGTCGAAACGTTGTAAATAAATATCACTTGGGAGCATGAGCAGCAGTGTGCAGCATTTTCCTTTCTGTTTTCAATTATAATTAATGGACATTTTTGTTGGGGTTGATACATATTTTTATAAGGGGAAATCAAGTCTGAAATTTCAAAGTGGAAATTAGAAACTTCAGAAACCTTTTTAAACCTCAAATGTTCTCCTGCAGCAGGGTGATATAATTAAGATCCTACATGTTGGTACAGTATTTAATCAGTCAAATCTAATTTAATGGACACACTGAACTGTTTCTCAAAGGGTTCCTTTTTCATTTCTTATGAGTATGTTTTGTAGTTTCTAATTTCAGAAGTATCACGGACAACATGTTTCCAAGAAGGTATTGCTATTGTGTAACAAATGAGACAAACGACTTAACAGGTGAGACACAGAATCTGTTTCTTTCATTATGAAATGTCTTATATTGCCATGTCTAAAACCTGCCTTAACCCCTAATTCATTTTTAGGGGCATGAAAACGTTGCTCAATTAGTATCAAGGGACCTAAAGTGTTCCAGAAAAACATTCCCCACACTAATATACCACTGCCACCAGCCTGTACTGTTAACACAAGGCAGGATGGGGCCATAGACTCATGCTGCTTACGCCAAATCCTGACTATGCCATCATGACACAACAGGAATCGGGATTCGTCGGACCAGGCAATGTTTTTTCACTCCTCAAATGTCCAGTGTTGATGACCGCCTGCCCACTGGAGCCACTTCTTCTTGATTTTAGCTGATAGGACTGGAATAGACTGCAATAGCCCATCCGTGACAAGGACCAACGAGTTGTGCATTCCAAGATGCTGTCCTGCACACCACTGCTACCTGTTTGTGACCCAACTGTTAGCTTATATGATTCCTGCAATTCTCCTTCGATCTCTCATCAATGAGCTGTTTTTGTCCACAGGACTGCTGCTGACTGGATGGTTTTTGTTTTTCACACCATTCTCGGTAAACCCTAGACACTGTCGTGCGTAAAGTATAGTATAGTTGGGGACGGTTGCAGAGGTAATAGGAGGGAGTTCAGTTTTTGGGCCCGACAGGATACAGCAAGACCCGGAGCCCAGAAGACGGTATCCTGGAGAGGGTCTCATGGGGAGACCTATCCTTTTCTTTTTGATTTATTATTTAAATAGACACCCATGAAACCGAGCTAATCCTACTCTGTCCGTATCTGATCTCTGTGAACATCTTGACCAACCCTCTGGTCTGCCACACCTGGTAGACTGCAACCTGTTCAGAATGAGTCTGACGTCATCAGATAATTTCCATGTCAATGCCTGGAGGTCAGTAAGAATTGATGTCGACCTCAAGACATATGTTAAGGGGAACTGTAGTAGTTTTACTACACGTCAATGTGTCTTACACCATTGTAGTGGCGAAGGAGTCTAGATATGAAGGAGTCTATTTCATAGCTATGTTATCCACGGAGGAGCTAACCTCACGACGGAAGTACTCTATAAGCACTGAACCAGTCGTACGCGGTGTGATCATGGTTCATGACTTCTAATAACTTTCGTCCAGGAGGGTTCTATTTATTAGTGGCATGTGTGTTAATCATCATCAGTTTTGGAGATTCCCTTCCATGTGTTGCAATCTGAGTGACTACCAGCTCCTCTGTCGCTGTTATCAATAGCAATTTGACATGTAAGGTCTCTAACCTTCTTACTGATTGTGGCTGGACTGACTGTGCTGACATTGGTACTGGTACTCAAGGGGACAAGTTATCCTACCGATTTTTTTCTGAAATGTAGGATACATTTCAGAATAACATGTACATGATTAGAGCATTTTACTAGTTGCATTGTAATTGAACATTGCACATGTTGAACATACACATGGCAAGGAATGATTGTTGCCAATTTTTTGGGAGGTGGAAAGTCCACTGGACTATTTTTACGACCAGTATGGTACACCTCAGGGATATCTCAGACGTGTTCTAAGGTTATGCCCGTCGAGGGGCCTGTCCGCTCCTCTCTGTTTACATGTGGAAGTTTTCAACTAGATTTGTTACCTGCTCTGGCGGCCTCGTACAGTGTTGCACATGGCCTCGAGGCTCATCATGGGTCTGGGCTAGTATTCCCCCCCTTTGTCTCGGGACCCCCCCCCCCCCACCAGCGGTTGGCACAAATGAAAAGGTCAGACCCTTTGTACGAGTTGTCAGCAGCTGCGTTATTAGATTGGCTGCAACCTTTCAACTAAATCTCCTGGTGTTTGTGCTTCAAAACGTTCAGTGGTTGTCGAGGCCTGTCAATCACCACAGCGTCTGTGTGTGGCAACCTCTCCAGTACCTGCGAACTGAGTGAAGGATATCTGTCTGCGATATCGCACAGCGTTTCACCAGTGGGAGTCATCAGGTCAGTTGCGGAACTGACGCCCGTTAGTGTCATTGTAAAGGGTACCAGTCCCCCACAAAGCTGAAAATGTATCATCGGAAGCAGAGTACACTCTGCCCGTCGATGCTATTATTGCTGAGATGGCCGCAGTGCTTGCAGAAGTATTCGAAGGACAAGAGAAGTTCATCTCATTGCACAACTCCAAGGAGGGAAGTTGCTCATTCACAGAGACTGCTGCCTCAAAATCATGAAAAGAATGGTCAATCAGGTTTGCTAATTGAATGTGATGAGATATTGTAATATATCCTTGGGTCAGATTCTGCAACTAGAGGTTTTGAAACGTCTTTTCCCAAGGGGTGCTTTCGACAGATACCCCTCATGGATGACTGCGTTTTAGCTAGCGTTAGGAGAAGACAGTGTGGTCATTGGAGACAGCACTGTGACCATACTTGTTTGGTTTTCCAATCCTTCAGTGGGAGTAAACGATCCATCAAGTCTGCTCCAAGTAGCAGGTGTTCAGATTCGAGGTTGGTAACATACACAGGGTGAACAAGCGATACGTCCTGGAAGTGTAGTTTCAGCATGAGTCTCAATGTGAGAGGTGAGGTAGTCTGAGTTAAACCTCAAAGTGTGGTGTCACATCGTTCTGTTTTTAACCAACGTTTAGCTGGCTTCAAAGCCCTTTTGAGATCATTAAACAACGTTTGAGAGATGAGCGATATTGTTTAGCCCGAATCAATTAGCGCATGACAGGTTAAGCAGTCCTCCAGGACTGTTTCCAGGTATGGCCTCTGAGTTGTGTTTAGTGGTCATATTCCCCACAAAGTGGAGTGGATGTTCGCAACAACGTGATGTGTCATTTCTGTTCATGGTGAAAACAGATCGACTTATCGTGTTTTGAGTGGAATTGGCTCTTGCGAAGTTTTTGACCTTTTTCTTCACAACCTTTTTATCAGAGTCTATAGACAAATCCCGTGGACTTGTTTCTTGATCGAGCGGGCCCTGGATAGGGTCACGAGTGAGAGCGGGAGTTATTTGATTGTTAACGTCCTTGCTAAGGGTGTTAATTCCGGCGGACCTGTTGTCTCGCAATTCCACGTCTAGTCCTACTGACTTATCTTTTTCCCTTTTCTCACATTTTACTAGCTTTAGTACTTCATGTAGTAAAACATCTCGAGAACATCGGTCTATGTTGTGATCGTCATTGAACCCTTTGTTACCCTTGTGCTCTGACACTCTATGTGGGTTGGGTGCAGGAACGTAGCGATTAGATCGATTGTAGTGGTAGTCGTTTCGATAGCGACGTACTTTACAGTTATTTTGACCGCAGTGGGTATTGGTCTCGTGGTTTTGTGGTAGAAACCATTGTTGCCAACGCTCTAATACCTGATAATGCACCCTCTAATTGGAGTGAGTGCTCCTGATAAAACTTCAAAACTGAGATGTCAGGGCTCTTAGCGTCGTGTACTTTTGATGCTTGAAAAGCTGTGCTTGCAAGCTCTCTGAGATGTAAGATTGGCAAGCCAACGTGGGCTGTAGGGGCTAAGAAGGTAATGAAGTTGGGATACATGTTCGACAAAAGCATTTGTTTGAATGGTAACAACTTTTTTCACTCTTTCAGAGTTGGCCAAAGTAAGCTGAACAAAGCCTATGATAGTAAGCTTGTGGGTGTTCATTCCGAGCTTGTTTGACAGTGTTAACCAGTGAGCTGTCGTGTTTTCAGTGGTTCTGCAACTCACATTCTATTTTCAAAGCTGTGGCAAGTTTAGCGTAGTCGTTTTGCACGTGTTGCTGTTGTAGACGAATTAACCTCGTCATGTGTCTATTCGTTCGCTTCGACAGATAAAGCTTTTCAGAACCCGTAGCGTTTGGGTAGCCATCCAAGGCGTCCTCTATGTCTGCTAGGAACGTCTCAGTGTTGTTGGCTTACCTGGAACGGGATCAAAGGGGCGGAAGGTTTTGACGAGTTTGTCAAGGCGTTCCGTGCCCAGCAGGTGGAAAGGGTTGGCTTCATCCTGTGGGGAAATTAGGTCTGAAAGGCCAAGAGGAGAAGCCAAGGTTTAGCTTTGTTGGTGAGGAGGCGCCATATTACTCTGTGCCATATGGCCAAGAGGAGAAGACTGAGGGACACCCGAGAGAGTCTGAAACCTTCTTTCGTCTTCACTCCTTTTGTCACGCCCTGACCTGAGAGAGACGGTTTGTTTCTCTATGTGGTTAGGTCAGGGTGTGGGGTGGGCATTCTATGGTGTGTATTTCTTTGTGTTGAGCCAAGTATTGTTCCTAATCAGAGGCACCTGTCTATCATTGTCTCTGATTAGGAATCATACTTAGGCAGCCTTTCCCCACCTGTAGTTGTGGGATCTTATTTTTGTACTGCTTGTTATAGCCTGCTGTTGACGTGATGGTTGTTTGTTTCTGATTTTGTTTAAGTGTTCTGATTTATAATAAATAATTACATTTACATTTGAGTCATTTAGCAGACGCTCTTATCCAGAGTGAATGCATACATTTCATTTTCATGCATTTTGTTTTGTACTGGCCCCCCCATGGGAATCCAACCCACAACCCTGGCGTTGCACACACCATGCTGGCGTTGCACACACCATGCTGGCGTTGCACACACCATGCTCTACCAACTGAGCTACAGGGAGACAAAAATAAGATGAACACTCACCACGCTGCACCTTGGTCTACTCCTTTGGACGGTCGTTGCACCTTTGTGTACCGAGCTCCGGTTGCTTGGTTGGGTAGTCACGCTGTAGCGCGTGACTGTTCTGGAATTCCTCCAGATGGTACCTAAGGGTGATATTCTGCTGCATAGCAGAGTCCACTTCGTTGCTTAGAGTACTGATTTTACACACGTGAGAGTCGCGCTTGCTCCATACCGGAGCGAGAGATTCAGTGATGAGATTTCCTCTTGCTTAGAAATCAATATTTCCATCTTCATCACCTGAGTTCTCTCATCATTCATTTGGTCAGTGACTTCAATGAGTTCTGCTGATTTGTCATGTAACTTAGTCATTGTGTTCATTAACTGATCGCTTTGGTCTGCAGCATTACGACTAGAACATTATTGCTTTGAGTAATATTCATCAAAACTGCATGCATGTTATCATCGTATTTAGTTTTGGCTAAATCGAGTTGTTCCTGTAGAAAAACTATTTAGTTGAAGAGTTTGTGCTCGTTCAACATCATAAGTATTTGCAATTACTTGAATTGTTCAGTTTTCAAACGCAGTTCCTCGGCCAGCAGAATGTTTTCAACCCCCTCTGATAGAGTAGCTTGCACATGATTAAATATGCTGTATATATATATTCTTTTTTCAAAATTTGGGGTTTGAGTTGGTGTGGATCTGCAAAAACGATTTGAATCTATTTAAATACGTTAATGAAACATCAATACTGGATAAGTAATGTGGGACTTGGATGTGAATGAATTTGCAAAAGCTAATTTAATTGATTAATCAATGTTAATGATCAATCATACCTGTATAGGCTATCTGGGAATTAAACTTTACATAACCTGAAAGCATTGCTGTAACTAGGATAATGTGGAAAAGTTGAAAATGTCACATTGGTGGAAACAAATCAATTTGGATCTTATCCAAATGATCCATCTGAAAAGGGTTGAATTGAATGTGACAACAATATCCAATAAGTTGAGATTGGCTGGATATCATAAGTGTAACCAGTAGATCAAATGTGAGTATACATTCACCACCAGGGTCACTAATCCCTGAGGATTGTGAGACAACCTTGGGCCTCAATGGAATTCTTATTTATTTTTTTTACTTGTAAAAAAAAGTTCTTTACCACCAGGGGTCACTAATCGAAAATGGGAGTCCCGAGGAGGTGGAACTTCTGTCGCCCAAAGGTCACTGATCCCAGAAAGCTGAGGTCAAACGAGATTCCCGCACGGCGCAGGATTTCACCGTAAACAAAGGAAAAATGGCTGCTCTTCCTTTGTAAGCTTAGCATCTATTGCAACCTAGCCCCACTTGTACCAGAATCTCTTCCAAGCAAAAGGGTCCCCCTTCAACAAGGGAACGGGTTTATTCGTGATGTCTCACTTTCAAACCCTTTCGGCGTTATTTTTCGCAATGTTTACCGGAACGCGCGGTAACATAGAAATATACCGTTTGTCACGTCCTGACCAGTAAAGGGGTTATTTGTTCTTATAGTTTGGTCAGGACGTGGCAGAGGGTATTTGTTTTATGTGGTTTAGGGTGTGTTTGTGTATGTGTTCATGTAGAGGGGGTATTTGGTTTATATTGTTCGGGGTTGTTGTGTATGTAGAGGGGTATTTGATTTATTAGTCCAGGGTTTTGGTTATTGTTCTATGTTAGTTTATTTCTATGTTCATTCTAGTCGTTTGTATTTCTATGTTTAGCTAATTGGTGTTGGGGCCTTCAGTTGGAGGCAGCTGTCTATCGTTGCCTCTGATTGAAGGTCCTATAAATAGGAATGTGTTTGTCATGGGATTTTGTGGGAGATTGTTTCTTGTTTAGCTGTGTGCCTGACGAGACTGTCCAGTTTTTTTTTTTTTTTTTTGTATACGTTGTTTGTGTTTTCCTTCTTCACAAATACAAAGAAGATGAGTATACATTTTCCCGCTGCGTTTTGATCTACACCCTACGACACCCGTGACAGAATCTCCCACCAAACACGGACCAAGCAGCGGAGAGCAGCAACAGAGCCCAGGGGAATCATGGACATAGGAGGAAATTCTCGACGGGGCTGGACCATGGCACCAGGCTGGGGAATATTGTCGCCCATCAGAGGAGATAGAGGCAGCCAAGGCGGAGCGGCGCCGGTATGAAGCTTTGTACGCGCCGATGGGGAAGCACGAGAGGCACCCCCAATAATTTTTTATGGGGGGGCACACGGGTAGTTTGGCTGGGCCAAGAGTCAACTTCTTGTACATACATTTGGAAACTACGCTCACCATAGTCAGAATATTTAGCACCCTAACAATCGCTCATTCCGATTAGAAATGCAACATATTTACGCATCGATGTCTCACTCTGTCGTCGCTCTGTTGAAACCACTCTATCCGTCTATGGCGAGTAGTTCGATGTGAGTCTCTGGTTGTCCACCAGAGGTCAATGTCCTTCTTAGTTGTATGCTTCTTTGTTTTGGAGTGTTCATTAGAATGAATACATCAGAGTTGTACCACACGGTGGTGAGAGGGATCTGTTCTTCCCTCCCATCTTTGGTCAATTGTCCTAGATTACTTTACATACAGAGCTGCAGACGGTGCATGTTTTGGTCTAGTCTTCACCTTCTTCACTTGTCGAGAGTTTGAGGGGCTTACCATTTTCTTGTCTTCAATGTGTGGACCATGTCCTCACGTTCTCTGGTTTGCATTTAAAGTCTCAGCGAGTCCTTTTAAGCACTCTGGCATTGGATGGCGTTCCGTCGTATTGACACAATGTCTGTGCTCACGTGGGCGTGGTTCCTGACTGGGCCTAGGTTTATATGAACAGCCATTATCTCATTTAGAAGGTTAAAATCACATTTCTATATTCACAAAAGTATTCTTATACTTAATCATTTATTTTTTACAACATTTAGATGCAAGCCAGATAACTAACTCTGAAAGTGTACACATCCTAGTTATCTTGTTATACCATCCTTAATGACATCACAAAATAATAAATGATATGACGTGATTACTGTTTGGATCCCCACCAACCATTCCAAACATTTGGATTTCAAAATGAATGTTCCTTTGTCCAGTCTTAGAGTTCTTAGGCAAGAGTATCTCTCTACACACAGCACATTCCTTTGTTCAATACTGCAGGGCAAGAGAGAGAAAGTTTATGACCGGCGTTAAGTCATAAAACCGTCCCAACTCCCCCATTCCTCTCTGGTGGGAGAGGAGGGAGGGAGGGGGGGTCTGGCTATCTGTCAGCCCTGTGCTGAGCTGATCTGGCGCCTTTGATCCTCACCAAGGAGAGAGAGAGAGTCATGACAAAACCAAGATTCAACTCTTTGGCCTGAATGCCAACCGTCACGCCTGGAGGAACTCTGGCACCATCCCTACAGTGAAGCATGGTGGTGGCAGCATCATGCTGTGGGGGTGTTTTTCAGTGGCAGGGACTGGGAGACTAGTCAGGATCGAGGCAAAGATGAATGAAGCAAAGTATAGAGAGATGCTTGATGAAAACATGCTGCAGAGTGCTCAGCACCTTAGACTGGGTCAAATGTTCACCTTTCTACAGGACAACGACCCTAAGCACACAGCCAAGACAATGCAGGAGTGGCTTCGGGACAAGTCTCTGAATATCCTTGAGTGGCCCAGCCAGAGCCCGGACATAAACCTGATCGAACATCTCTGGAGAGACCTGAAAATAGCTGTGCAGCAACGCTCCCCTTCCAACCTGATAGAGCTTGAGAAGATCTGCAGAGAAGAATGGGAGAAACTCCCCAAATAAAGGTGTGCCAAGCTTGTATCATCATACCCAGACTCAAGGCTGTAATTACTGCCAAAGGTGCTTCAACAAAAAATACTGAGTAAAGAGTCTGAATACTTATGTAAATGTGATACCATTTTTTTTTATATATATATAAATTCTCTAACATTTCTAAAAACCTGTTTTTGCTTTGTTATTACGGGGTATTTTGTATAGATTGATGAGGGGAAAAAAAACGTTTTAACCAATTATAGAATAAGGCTGTAACCTAAAACAATTGGGGAAATGTCAAGGGGTCTGAATACTGTTCAAAGACACTGTTTGCATCAAATACCCGACTCCTTGAAAGTCGTGTATTGATTATATACAGTGGGGGGAAAAAGTATTTGATCCCCTGCTGATTTTGTATGTTTGCCCACTTACAAAGAAATGATCAGTCTATAATTTTAATGGTAGGTTTATTTGAACAGTGAGTGACAGAATAACATCAAAAAAATCCAGAAAACGCATGTCAAAAATGTTATAAAATGATTTGCATTTTAATGAGGGAAATAAGTATTTGACCTCTCTGCAAAACATGACTTAGTACTTGGTGGCAAAACCCTTGCTGGCAATCACAGAGGTCAGACGTTTCTTGTAGTTGGCCACCAGGGTTGCACACATCTCAGGAGGGATTTTGTCCCACTCCTCTTTGCAGATCTTCTCCAAGTCATTAAGGTTTCGAGGCTGACGTTTGGCAACTCGAACCTTCAGCTCCCTCCAGATTTTCTATGGGATTAAGGTCTGGAGACTGGCTAGGCCACTCCAGGACCTTAATGTGCTTCTTCTTGAGCCACTCCTTTGTTGCCTTGGCCGTGTGTTTTGGGTCATTGTCATGCTGGAATACCCATCCACGACCCATTTTCAATGCCCTGGCTGAGGGAAGGAGGTTCTCACCCAAGATTTGACAGTACATGGCCCTGTCAAATGATGCGGTGAAGTTGTCCTGTCCCCTTAGCAGAAAAACACCCCCAAAGCATAATGTTTCCACCTCCATGTTTGACGGTGGAGATGGTGTTCTTGGGGTCATAGGCAGCATTTCTCCTCCTCCAAACACGGCGAGTTGAGTTGATGCCAAAGAGCTCCATTTTGGTCTCATCTGATCACAACACTTTCACCAGTTGTCCTCTGAATCATCCAGATGTTCATTGGCAAACTTTAGACGGGCATGTATATGTATTCTTGAGCAGGGGGACCTTGCGGACGCTGCAGGATTTCAGTCCTTCACTGCGTAGTGTGTTACCAATTGTTTTCTTGGTGACTCTGGTCCCAGCTGCCTTGAGATCATTGACAAGATCCTCCCGTGTAGTTCTGGGCTGATTCCTCACCGTTCTCATGATCATTGCAACCCCACGAGGTGAGATCTTGCATGGAGCCCCAGGCCGAGGGATATTGACAGTTTCTTCCATTTGCGAATAATCGCACCAAATGTTGTCACCTTCTCACCAAGCTGCTTGGCGATGGTCTTGTAGCCCATTCCAGCCTTGTGTAGGTCTACAATCTTGTCCCCGACATCATTGGAGAGCTCTTTGGTCTTGGCCATGGTGGAGAGTTTGGAATCTGATTTATTGATTGCTTCTGTGGACAGGTGTCTTTTTTACAGGTAACAAGCTGCGGTTAGGAGCACTCCCTTTAAGAGTGTGCTCCTAATCTCAGCTTGTTACCTGTATAAAAGACACCTGGGAGCCAGAAATCTTTCTGCTTGAGAGGGGGTCAAATACTTATTTCCCTCATTAAAATGCAAATCAATTTATAACATTTTTGAGATGCGTTTTCCTGGATATTTTTGTTGTTACTCTGTCTCTCACTGTTCAAATAAACCTACCATTGCAATTATAGACTGATCCTTTCTTTATCAGTGGGCAAACGTACAAAATCAGCAGGGGATCAAATACTTTTTTCCCCCCGACTGTATAGCACACGTGATGAATGGTGATCACTGCAATCAACAGATGGAGTGTTGCTCATTGGATTACGCCATATCATGGAATAGGCTATGTGAAAGTTTTAAAGACAAAAGAGAGATTGGAATTATATTTTATTTGGATATCCATCCACAAAAAATTGTATATCCATCTGGTTTTAAGAAAGGGAGGAGGATATTTTCTTATCTAAAATGTGGGTGAAACTTTGCTTTAGTATACATTTCTCGGTTTCGTTATGTGTGTTGTTTCGCACACGGGACTCGAATCTGGATGGACTCGTGCCTCGTAAAAACCGTATAGCCTATTGCACAATATATTCCAACATTCAAACAAAATACACCAGCGACATCATTTAGGTGATAAAGGTTCTGAGCACAGTGTTTCTGATCAGATCGACAATTACCTTTTATTTATTTGTGTGGCTACGATGCCATCTTTAGAGCACAGCATTTTCTGTTAGCTTTCCAGAGCATTGAAAGAGATAAATAAGAGATAAATAAGCTACTACTGAGGTCTAGTGGTCTAGTGTTGTGTTTGGTCAGTGATGTGCTAAAGTGTGATATATGGTATTTTGAAAACTGCTTGTGTGTTGTGTTTATGAGGAGCCCCCTCGTGCATGTATTGTTGCATGAGCTGGCTGCTGTATCCTCCTTGTTTGGCAGATATCTCAGAAAAGGTACAAACTGTGAACCCGCGACCCAAATCACAGAAAATATCTCTCAATCAATAGGACTTCTATATGTTTCGTAGATGTGGGTTATTCCACAAAGTTCTATCTAGCGCTGCAGTGAGTGGGGGGCTGTATAACCCTGTGATGTGGCTCTAACTCTACCTCATTCTCCCTGAGTGAGAGTGGTGCACACTTTGACAGACAGTCCAACAAGTCAGAGGGGTTTAGGAACATAGACACATTTTCAAAATGTGCCATTATTCCCCTTTAAATAGTTGAAAACTTTTAAATGTTTTAGTTAACCTTTATTTAACTAGGCAAGTCAGTTAATAACAAATTCTTATATACAATGACGGCCTAGTTACAGTCCAAACTTTTACCATTCAAGTCTATGGCCATTGAAATGCATTGGATTTTACAGTATACAAATGTGGTTGTTTAGTAGTATATATTTATTTTTTGCAACCTGAAAACAGTCAGCTTGCATGTTTAAAAGTTGTTTTAGTGTTGGTAGCTTTTACAGTTTTGGCACTAGAGGTTCCAGTGGAATGACAATAATAAGTATAAACAGTTTCTAAAGTTGTGCTTTGTTTTGCTTTAATACCATCATTGTTGAGGCAACAATACCAGTAGATAAACAAGCAAATAAAACATGTCAAGATTATCTTTGCTTTTTCTTTTTGTCTCCCATCAGACTTCACTGCCATATTGTTGGATGTTATGGGAAATTCCACAAGCTATCTACAAGAGCTATTCAAATCTAGCTCCATATTATCAGGTAAGGATGATAGTGCTATATAAAACTCAAGGTTACTTTCGTAACCCCGGTTCTCTAATAATGAGTGAGATGTATAACAATGGTATTTTTTATTTAACCTTAATGTAACTAGGCAAGCCAGTTAAGAACAAATTCTTATTTACAATGACGACCTACACCGACCAAACCCGGACGACACTGGGCCAATTGTTCGCCAACCTATGGGACTCCCAATCACGGCCAGTTGTGATACAGCTTGGAATTGAACCAGGGTCTGTAGTGATGCCTCTTGCACTGAGATCCAGGGGGTTGAGGTGGTCAGCCAGCGATGGCGCCACCATGGGGGCATGTTGCAAAACCTGGATGCCTCCATATTGTGCATGTCCAGGCTAAGGGAGCCCCTTATAAGGTTCTTGCTGGTAAGTGGCTTTTGCCATGAGCCCTTCACCTCCCTGAGGCAAGCTGAAAGTGTGGGAAGCAGTTGCTTAACTGGAGCCATACGGGACAGGAGTCTTTACCCATTGTACAAGTCCCTAATGGGATCCTTAACCCCCCAAGGGAGCCCACCACTCGATGCCGAGTTTGACCGCGGAGAGCCAAAACTCCAAGAGGGTGAGAGCAGCCCTCCTGTACTGGGAGCAGGGAGACATAGCGGCTTGAGAGAAAGAATGGGCTCTTCACACTACATTTCAGTCACGAAGTTAATGAGACCCACAAGATTAATCCCATCGTTATCCTTGTCATTTCCTAGCTTGCCTTCCCCTGACACCAAGTCATCATACAGGGAGGGGAGGGAATTGAGGCTATCCATAACCTCACTCCAGCTGGGCTCGGTTGCGAGGAGCTGAATCTCAGCCTCTGCCGGTGGCTTAGAGGTGAGGAGGGAGGGAACGTTTTGAGCCCGCCCTAGTCAGTGCTTTGCAGTGCTCACAGGATTCAGGGTTGTCGAGTTCTGCCTGGGCATGTTCCTTTCCCAGGCAGTTGATTTATAGAAGGTGAAAATCCTTCCCAACAATCATGGAACCTCAAGCGCAAGAACGTGGCAGTACAAGTGCTTGGTTTGACTAGAAGCGCTTGGCTCGCCCTGGGACTGGGTAGCCATTATATAGAATGGGGCTTGGTAACACCGAGACGCCTGTTGTAAAACAAATGTGGCAGCCCGGTGGTTTTGAATAGACGTAAGCTAGCTTGTTAGAAACCTTGTGACTAATGGCTAGCTAGGGTGAGCACAGTATGAACGCTATAGCTAAGGTGCACAGTAGTAGCCGAAGGGAACTGCGTGGGAGAGGTGTTCAACTTTGAGCTGGTATTCTCTCACGGCCGTAGAGCAGCGAGGCTAAAATGGTCGGTCTAGTCAACACAAATGAGTGAACATAGGTTAAAATAAACAAGAGAAGGGAGCTAGCAATAGTGCCATCTGTGCAGGTAGAATGCTAGTGTGGTTACCTTGCCGTCCAGCGAGCTAGCCAAGTTAGCTTATGCTTAGCAGCATGGGCTAACCAGGTCTTGATAGCTAGCCATGTGATGCTAGCTACCACTGGTGACTGAAAAGTTGAAAACTAATTCTAGTGACTGAAAAGTTGAAAACTAATTCTACATTCCTTTCGGTCAGTACTCAACACTATCGACAGGAGCTGAGGTCCTATGTTTGGCATTGTTAACGTAAACGGTTTGCATGTGAACAGTTAAGACAGGGATCAGAGAGCTTCAGGAGCGTAGTGATCTTCACAAAGAAGAGAGCAAGGATGACCAGAGGATGGGATGAGTGGCTCTTGTAAAGAGGGAGGGGCTTACTTCATTCGCCACTTGACCGGTCTGTCTCCGAAAGACGTTGTGTGATTGGTACTTCCTATTGGTGATCCACCTCCAGGGAATCCCATTGTGATACATCTAAAGGAGTAGTTGAAAGAGAACCAATACACACAGTTTGAGTTGACTACCCTGAATGTGTGGTTCAGGCTGTGGGTTTGACTCTTGCATGCGCCACCTTAATATACTGCACAGTATATGACTGTAAGTCATCATTGGGATCATGACTAAAGTTTGAATGTCATACTGTTTCTTTCTTTCAGTGAGCCAAAATAATATTTCTGACTGCATATACATCTGTGTAATGGCAGGTAAATCAGGTAAAGTTTATAGAGTTTTTAGCATATTGGTTATATCTTCTGTGGTAAATGGTGATTGTCTTCTGTCATTGTTGTGGAGGCTTTTCTAAACCAGTTATTGTAATATTCAGATTTCTAAACTGACATGGAAATGTATTGTAAATGTTCCATATTTAAAGTCTGCGTGTAAAATCAAAAGTTTGGATGATTCATATTGGCTATACATTTGTATAATTTTGAATAAGTTTTGCTCATTGATGATGTTTATACATGAGTATACATTTTTGTCTAAATATTTCAGATAAATACCTGTCTCAACTCTGGGAAGTTGACTCCATCATGCCTCTGTTCAATCAGACCATTACAGAAAGCGCACATAAAGGTATTTTTCCCCTCTTAATACACACACAGGCAGACACAGGCATGCACCCAAACACTCACAAGCAAGCACACAGAAACAGACACGCACGCACACATACAAGCATGCACACACACACTTTATCTTAATGATATCTCCATGTGGGGTGACATATCTCACAACACAATACTACATTCTCCATACAGTGGAGCAGCAAAACTACACTGACATCACAGCAGCCAATTTGAAGTTATGCTAAATATTATATTGTGTAAATGTGTGAGGCAGTTAAACGCCAAAGCAACAATTATGTTCAAGATGACAGATATCTCCATTTGGGCTTAGTGTGATACCAAGGGAGTGAACGTTATTTACAATAAGGGTTACATGGAGAAAATCAGACCTCTCTGAAATATAAATGGTTGGCACTCCCTTCAGCAAATATTTGACCTAAACCCTCCCTGAATGCTTGAAAAAAAACAAGTAACCCTCACCTATACCCAAAATAATTATTAAAACAAAGTGGATAGCACAGAGAATAGTCTACCCTTTAACCTCACTTCTTTGATGGACCCAGAGCCTTACATGCTGACCCGACCGCTCATCCGCCATCGCGCACATGTTGATTTTATCCACCCACACCAGACGCGATCAGGACACACAGGTTTAAATATCAAAACGAACTCTGAACCAACTATATTCATTTGGGGACAGGTTGAAAAGCATTAAACATTTATGGCAATTTAGCTAGCTAGCTGTTGGTAGCTAATTTGTCCTGGGATATAAACATTGGGTTGTTATTTTACCTGAAATGCACAAGGTTCTCTGCTCCGACAACTAATCCACAGATAAAAGGGAAAACTGAGTTTGTTTCTAGTAATCTCTCCTCCTTCAGGCTTCTTCTTCTTTGGACTTTACACTCCAACTGGACTGGAGTGTGAACCTCAATCACCCACGTGGGTAAATACTCCTAAAAACCAATGAGGAGATGGCACGTGGGTATATGCTCCTAAAAACCAATGAGGAAACGGGAGAGGCAGGACTTGCAGTGCGTCAAGGGTCACAAATAGAACCATGTTCTATTTTAGCGCCTGGCTACGCAGACTGTGGGTGCAACGAGTGGTGTGGTCAGCATGTTAGATATGCAGTTTTAGAAACTGTTCTTCGTCCTGTAATCATTACATAGCAACGCAGGAATTTTGATAGAACACAGGGCTGAGGGGCCAGAGGTTTGTGGGTTCACAGACCACCGTGGACAAGAGTAGCATTGAAAGATGTATTTTATGCTTAAAGCATTGCATGAATCAATCATCGTTTTTGCAGGCCTGAGAAAAAATTGCCTTTTATAAAAAATGTCATTCAATTCTACATCATTTTACATATTAGCGGATTTATTTTCTATACCACACAAATGACCAAAATTACAGTGAGATAGGCCTATGTGTTCATCTTATCATATTTCTCCAATGCCAAATCAGTGTGTCTTGTTTGCAACAAAATTCAATACAATCTGAGACATCATTAGGAATCTGAGCATGGTACTTTCAAAAGTTATGTCAAAGAAACATAACACTGTTATCCCCATATGCATCGGAGTCACATCTTTCCCGGGTATTTTACAGCTTGTTTCTAGCATAAAGCATTGCGGACCAAAGCACTGTTATAGATCACTTTATATAATTGGATGCGTTTTATTTTCTTCAAACTCTTAAGCTAACATGGGGTAGTCTGTGCTATTTGCCATTTTCTGTAAAGATGCACTATGCGGAAATTGCTCTGTCATTTCCGGGTTCGTAAAATTCAAAAAGTTTGCCTAATTTATGTGACAAAACAAGCAAGTATAATGTAGCAAATCATTGTACCATCTAAACCGCTGCGAAATGTATTTTCCATAACAAAAAATATTGTATTGTCAGCTGTTTGAAGTTGGTGTACAAAACTGATAGTAAAAGACACAAAAACACTTAAGGTAAGCATAGAAATAGCTCACATAGAACATATCTACTCACTTGCTTTCAATAAGAATAACATATCTGTAACTCACATTTCTATGTGAATTTGGTCAGGTCGCCCAAAAATTGAAAAGGTAGACCTAAGGCATACCCTCTGAAATCCCCTCAACTTGAGTCTTGGTTTTAACTTAACAGCCCTTCACTGACATGGAGGTTGGCTATTTAATGAATGCATAGTGGGTGGAGGAATTGACTGAAAAATCTATGGATATTGCAGCCTATAGCTTAATTTCATCTGTCAAACAGGTAGGCCTACTATCAGACCTCAGGATAAGACCCAGATGCAGACAGTTCGAATCACAGAAGTGTATTAACAAAACAGGGGTCAGGCAACCGACAGGTCAAGGGCAGGAAGAGGTCAGTGCAGGGCAGTGTCAAAAGGTACTGAACAGCAAGCAGGCTCAGGGCAGGCAGAATGGTCAAAACCAGAAGAACCAGAAAACGAACAGGAGTACAGAAAATCACGCTGGTAGGCTTGACGAGACAGGATGAACTGGCAACGGGCAACCAGAAAACACAGGTATAAATGCACAGAGGATAATGGGGAAAATGTGCGACACCTGGAAAGGGGTGGAGACAAGCATAAGACAGGTGAAACAAATCAGGGTGTGACACCTACCTGTTATTTCTTAAATAGGAAGAATTAGGCTTAAATGAATTATGCCTACTTTTTTTTATTTTTACCCCTTTTTCTCCCAAATTTAGTGGTATCCAATTGGTAGTTACGGTCTCGTCTCATCGCTGCAACTCCCTTACGGAATTGGGAGAGGTGAAGGTCGAGAGCCACGCGTCCTCCGAAACACGACCCAACCATGCCGCACTGCTTCTTTACACAATTCCCACTTAACCCGGAAGCCAGCCGCATCAATGTGTCGGAGGAAACACCGTACCCCTGGCGACCGTGTCAGCATGCATGTGCTAGGATCTCTAGTGGCACAGCTAGCAACTATAATGCAGTGCCTTAGACCACTGCACCACTCGCGAGGCGAATTTGCCTACTTTAATCACCATGAACTGTCCATTTTCGAAAGCCTAATCAAAAATAATTTTCAGAAGAATACTTTGACTCTCCTGCTGAACGGCCACCCTAGACCTACACAGCACAGCCGGGGCTCAGGTTTGGAATATCCATTGCGGTATGTAATGCAGCCTAGTTTTATTTTCACCATCCCAGCAGCTCTTAGAAATATAACTTTGATCTGTGCTTCTCTGAGCATGCACTTTGTAGCCTATAGGCTATGGATTATTTGATTGAGACCACATTAAATAGCCTACATCCACAATTCATATTGTGCGTACAGTGAAGAGTCAGAGGCATCGGGCACACATCGATATACACTGAGTTTACAAAACATTAGGAACTTTCCTAATATTAAATGGCACCCACTTTTGTCCTCAGAACAGCCTCAATTTGTCAGGGCATGGACACTGCAAGGTGTCAAAAGCGTTCCAAAGGGATGCTGGCCCATGCATGTTGACTCCAATACTTCCTACAGTTGTCAAGTTGGCTGGATGTCCTTTGGGTGGTGGACCATTCTTGATACACACTGGAAACTGTTGAGCATGAAAAACCCAACAGCGTTGAAGTTCTTGACACACTCAAACTGGTGCACCTGGCACCTACTACCATACCGCGTTCAAAAGCACTTAAATATTTTGTCTTGCCCATTCAACCTCTGAATGGCACACATACAGTACACAATCCATGTCTCAATTGCCTCGAGGCTTAAAAATCCTTTAACCTGTTTCCTCCCCTTCATCTACACTGATTTTAGATGTAACAAGTGACATCAAAAAGGCATCATACCTTTCACCTTGATTCACCTGAACAGTCTATATCTGTAACGGCTGTCGTAGGAGAGAGAGGACCAAGGCGCAGCAGGTTGCGTGCTCATCATTATAATTTATTAAATAAACGTGAACACGGAAAACAAAGAATGACAGACCGACAGTTTCACAGGCTACAATACTAACAGCAGTGCAAAATACAACTACCCACAATTAACAACCCCAAACACATACCTATATATAGGACTTTCAATCAGAGCTAAATAGAAACACCTGCCTCCAATTGAGAGTCCACACCCAAACCTAAACATAGAAAAACTAAACTAGACAGAACGTAGAAAATACAACCTAGAACATACCCAACACTCAGAACTAACAAATCACACACCCTAAACACAACCAACCAACCACCCCGAACCAACCAAAACAAATACCCTCTGCCACGTCCTGACCAAACTACAAAACAAATAATACCTAAACTGGTCAGGACGTGACAATATCATGGAAAAAGCATGTTTTGTACGCTCGGTGTATAGCCTAATAAGCAACTCATTCTAAAACACTGAGAAATATTGACATTCCATCAATTACAAATTGCATGACCCTCCCCTGTATTAGATTTAAAAAATACTAAACCCTCCCCTTGACTGAAATTGAAAAAACATGACCGTCCCCATTTTCCTCCAGGTAACCATTCTGTCAATTTTCATCTGTCCCTAACCAGTAGAGTCCACTCCACTGAACTTGGTAAGTTGTACATGCCATTAACTTTTTATTTACCAATGCCTTGTATCATGATAGTACTGGTAATGGTCACTGTTTGTTCCATTTGAATGCAGTTCATTGACAATCAACATTCTCTTCGTGCTAATAGTGCTAAACAGAATGCATTTTTTATAATCAATTATAGTAAATCATGCAACTTGCTGACAATCGTAAACAGCACTTTATCGTGATCTTGCAGCTATTGACATAAAAACATACAGTGGAAGTCGGAAGTTTACATACACCTTAGCCAAATACATTTAAACTCCGTTTTTCACAATTCCTGACATTTAATCGTAGTAAAAATTCCAAGGGAATGTGGTCAGTTTATTTTATTTTTATTTTAAGAATGTGAAATATCAGAATAATATTAGAGATAATGATTTATTTCAGATTTTATTTCTTTCATCACATTCCCAGTGGGTCAGAAGTTTACATACACTCAATTATTATTTGGTAGCATTGCCTTTAAATGGTTTAACTTGGGTCAAACGTTTCAGGTAGCCTTCCACAAGCTTCCCACAAAAAATTAGGTGAATTTTGGCACATTCCTCCTGACAGAGCTAGTGTAACTGAGTCAGGTTTGTTGGCCTCCTTACTCGCACACGCTTTTTCAGTTCTGCCCACTAATTTTCTATGGGATTGAGGTCAGGGCTTTGTGATGGCCTCTCCAATACCTTGACTTTGTTGTCCTTAAGCCATTTTGCACAACTTTGAAAGTATGCTTGGGGTCATTGTCCATTTGGAAGACCCATTTGCGACCAAGCTTTAACTTCCTGACTGAAGTCTTGAGATATTGCTTCAATATATCCACATAATTGTCCTGCCTCATGATGCCATGTATTTTGTGAAGTGCACCAGTCCCTCCTGCAGCAAAGCAACCCCACAACATGATGCTGCCACCCCCGTTCTTCACGGTTGCGATGGTGTTCTTCAGCTTGCAAGCTTCCCCCTTTTTCCTCCAAACATAACGATGGTCATTATGGCCAAACAGTTCTATTTTTGTTTCATCAGACCAGAGGACAATTCTCTGGTCTTGTTTCCTCAAGCATCTTCACAAGGTCCTTTGCTGTTGTTCTGGGATTGATTTGTACTTTTCGCACGAAAGTACGTTCATCTCTAGGAGACATACCGCTTTGGAAGGAGACACGTTTTGACGGCAGCGTGGTCCCATGGTGTTTATACTTGCATACTATTGTTTGTGCAGATGAACGTGGTACCTTCAGGCATTTGGAAATTGCTCCCAAGGATGAACAAGTCTTGTGAAGGTTTTTCTGAGGTCTTGGCTGATTTCTTTTGATTTTCCCATGATGTCAAGCAAAGAGGCAGTGAGTTTGAAGGTAGGCCTTAAAATACATCCACAGTACACCTCCAATTGACTCAAATCATGTCAATTAGCCTATCAGAAGCTTCTAAAGCCATGACATAATTTTCTGGAATTTTCCAAGCTGTTTAAAGGCACAATCAACTTAATGTATGCAAACTTCTGACCCACTGGAATTGTGATACAGTGAATTATAAGTGAAATAATCTGTCAATAAACAATTGTTGGAACAATTACTTGTGTCATGCACAAAGTAGATGTCCTAACCGACTTGCCAAAACTATAGTTTGTTTACAAGAATTTGGGGAGTGGTTGGAAAACGAGTTTTAATGACTCCAACCTAAGTGTTTGTAAACTTCTGACTTCAACTGTATGTATTATTGGCCTCCTCCTGATGAGTAACATTTTCAGTTAGGCTAGTGCTTGCACATTCTCACAGGCTCTGTAAAAGCTATGTACAGCAATGAATGACCTTACATCTGTCCATGTTTGACTAGTATCTTCCACAGCCTCAGAAATTACCTCTACAGCTCCACTGACCACAACCAGTAGAACCAGAAACACATCCTTCTTGACCTCAACAAGAGCTCAACCCAACACAACCACACCCTCACCGACTACAAAGACTAGAACCAGTACTACAGGCCGACCGACCTCAATATCAGTTCCTCATACCACTACAAGCAGAACTACAGTCCTACCGACCCCAACTACAGCCCTTCCGATCACAATCACAGCCCAACCAACCATAACTAAAGCACCACCGTCCACAACCACAGCCCAACAAAGTAGATCTACAGCCCTACAAACCACAACCCAATCAACCACAGCCCGACCAACCACATCTACAGCCCTACCAACCACAGCCCAACCAACTACAGCTTTACCAATCCCAGCCCTACTGCCTACAACCACAGCCCAACCAACCACAACTACAGCCCTACCAATCACGACCACAGCCACGCCAACTGCAGCTCAACCAATTCCAACCTCAGTGCAACCGACCAAAGTCCCATCATCCACAACCACAGACCAACTGACCACAACAGCTCAACTGACTACAACCACACCACAACTGACCACAGTCCAAGTGACGACAACCACAACCACAACCCAACTGACCACAACCACAGACCAACCAACCACAGCCTTGCCACCCACAATCAGATTCCGAATGACGACAACCCCAGTTCGAATTTCTATAACCACAGCCCCATCAACCATAACCACAATCCCGATAACCTCAACCACAGCACAACCGACCACAGACCCACCAGCCACAGGCCAAGCTATTACAACCACACCACAATTGCCCACAGCCCAACTAACTACAACCACAGCCCCATGGACCATTACCAATATAACCACAACCGCAACCAGAGTGATCACCAAAGCACCCATCACAGAGAAACCAGGTAAGTAATCAAGTTTACTAATGCAAGGCAAGAATACTTAGTCTGGGTGCCATTCTGTTTCTGCTTTGCTGCGAACTCCTTATGGAATTGTCATGCCAACATTTTTTGGCTTGCCAGAAATCCGATTTCCATCCAACCTTTTTTATGCGAGCAAAGTACATGTCAGATAAAAAATGTCGACAGGCCAGATGGGAACATAACATTTTTCAGGAAAACTTTAAAAATGTCGATTAAACAAAATACGCTAAAGGTGGGATCTTTTTGTGTCTGTAAAAAGAATTTGGTGAGATTGTCAGTGGAAACACTTTCATGTGTAAATATTTATATAATAAGCATCATATCGAAGTAAACTTGGAGTCATCCGATGACATGTTGTGTGGTCCTTCCACTATGACTAGTCGGGAAAGCATGCTGTTTATTATTATTATTTTTTCCCACCTTTATTTAACCTGGTCGGCCAGTTGAGAACAAGTTCTCATTTACAACTACGACCTGGCCAAGATAAAGCAAAGCAGTGCGACAAAACAACAACACAGAGTTACACATAAACAAACGTACAGTCAATAATACAATATAAAAATCAATGTACAGTGTGTGTAAATGTAGAAGATTAGGGAGGTAAGGCAATAAATAGGCCATAGAGGTGAAATAATTACAATAATAGCATTAACACTGGAGTGATTGATGTGCAAGTAGAGATACTGGGATGCAAAAAGATAAATAACAATATGGGGTGAGGTAGTTGGGTGTGCTATTTACAGATTGGCTGTGTACAGGTACAATGATCGGTAAGCTGCTCTGACAGCTGATGCTTAAAGTTAGAGGGAGATATATAAGACTCCAGCTTCAGTGATTTTTGCAATTCATTCCAGTCATTGGCAGCAGAGAACTGGAAGGAAAGGCGGCCAAATGAGGTGTTGGCTTTGGGGATGACCAGTGAAATACACCTGCTGGAGTGCGTGCTACGGGTGGGTGTTGCTATGGTGACCAGTGACATGAGATAAGGCGGAGCGTTACCTAGCAGAGACTTATAGATGACCTGGAGCGAGTGGTTTAGGCGATGACTATGTAGCGAGGGCCAGCCAACGAGAGCATACAGGTCGCAGTGGTGGGTAGTATTGTCACGTCCTGACCAGTATAGAGTATATTTGGTTATTGTAGTTTGGTCAGGACGTGGCAGAGGGTAGTTGATGTATGTATTATGGGGTTTGTCACTGGTCTATGTCTGTGTTTCTATGTCTAGTTGATTGGGGTTGGACTCTCAATTGAAGGCAGGTGTGTTGAGTTGCCTTTGATTGGGAGTCCTATATAGTAGGGTGTGTTTGTCTTTGTTTTTGGTGGGTAGTTGTTTGAGAGCACTGCTTTTTGTTGAGCCTGCTTTTACTGTTTCATGTCGCTAGTTTGTTTATTGTTTTCTTCCGTGGTGTTCGCATTATTTTATAAATAAATATGTTCAGCACGAAACCCGCTGCGCATTGGTCCCTTTCTCTCTACGACGACAAGCGTGACAAGTATATGGGGCTTTGGTGACAAAACGGATGGGACTGTGATAGACTACATCCAGTTTGCTGAGTAGAGTGTTGGAGGCTATTTTGTAAATGACATCGCCAAAGTCAAGGATTGGAAGGATAGTCAGATTTACGAGGGTATGTTTGGCAGCATGAGTGAAGGAGGCTTTGTTGTGAAATAGGAAGATGATTCTAGATTTCATTTTGGATTGGAGATGCTTAATGTGAGTCTGGAAGGAGAGTTTACAGTCTAACCAGACACCTAGGTATTTGAGTAGGGTTGTAGATATTAGACTATAGATTAAATAAATTATGATGATCATCACAGGTTGGTGAAAGTGCACGGTGATGAGCTTGATCCTTCTTTCCAATAAATATTGAGGGTCTTAATCTGATGACATGATCATTGATGCTTGCCTGCCGTTTGACCAAATAATCTTGCTCTTTTGTCCATAATAATCTCATGTAGGCTATACGTGCGCTATAGCCAACATGCTAGAACGCATGTGCCAACACTGGAGTGGCCACTCTTGCTATATAATGCAATTTTATTTGTGAGAAGACCATCAGTAGAGTTGAATAAAGGTACATAAGCTGCTAGCAGGGCATAGAATATTGCATTGATGGTAAACAGCGGGTTGTGCAGGTGTTAGTTTCTGTGGAGGAGGCTTTGTTGCCACATAGTTCATGGTGGCATTGGAGCCTTTTTGCTGAAAGGCTGCAGGCTTCTCCTGTTGGGTATGGGCCCTAGCTGCACCCAGGTGACTCTGCTTCCATCTTCAGCCATTGTACTAGGTACTGAAGGAGCGCCATCTGATGGTCGGTGAACTCTGAGAAGTGGCGGTGTAAACTAGAGACATGCTCCCCGGGTCCCCTTTCAGAGGGACAATGATGCAGCAGAAGACATACTAAAGTCACTAATTGGTTGCCACAAATACACACACGGCATTGAATTGTAGTAGGGTTGATAATGGTGGAAGTGCAAGTGATAGTGAAAGTCGTTTTAAATTGGTAAGAAACAGAAAGAAACACGGGCTGTAATTACAGTTATTGCTATACAATAGAAATGTATGCTACTATGCTAATGTATTAACATATGTATATAAGGTGCCAGCAGGAGCAGTGCAATCGAACATCGAAGCAACGGTAAACGGCTAATAAGCTACTTAGCATAGCATAATCAGTGGATACAGATGGCTACATTAGCATTGGAATTAACAGTGCAATATTAGCAGTAACCAGTAGATAAATAACAGTAAATAGCACATAACGTACTGTAAACAGCATACCATTAGGCTAATAGAAGATGCACACAAAGGCTTCAGTAAATAAACAACCAATACACACAATGTGGAGTAATTATGTTAACGGCGCTGCAATGCTAACAGTTTAGTTAGGCAAACTAAACACTCTATTTACCATGGGGAGTTAGCATACTAACCATGCTAACGACTCTAGCATGCTAACGACACTAGCATGTTAAAAAGGAAATAGACCAGAAACCATAAGTAATGCTGGAAACCATGCCAAATATTTGTTGTCTTTTAGCAGTTTGGGACTACAAACACAACTGCCATTTTAGGTCACATAGGGGATATGTTATGGGGATACCACATGGAATGACTCACACTCTAAAAGCATGAAAAGTAATGGAAACTAACAGAACCACACTAACAATATGTACAGCACACAAGAGGGCCTGTGGTAGCGGGTTCCGTTTTTAGTGCAAGCATTTGTAACACAATGACAACATTGTTACAACACTGTAAGACAGTATAATAGAGAATATATTGGCTAATTACACACATATACACACTTCAAGCATGACAATGGTATGCTAGAACAGGCCACTTACTTTGCATTGATGCACTAGCACCACACCATGTTAGGAAAAGTGTCCAGATTTTGCAGTCTAGTATGCACTCTTCAGCTACAGTGTATTCTTCTTGACTAAAGGTATCCACATCTCTCCTGGAAGAACTCTGCACAAAAGACTACTTATGGGTTGTTCGCGAACAAATCAGCTCTAAGAGCCGGCTCTTGTAGGTGAACGTTGGGAGCCGGCTCACATATCAGAAGAGCCGAATCTACAGTTGAAGTCGGAAGTTTACATACACCTTAGCCAAATACATTTAAACTCAGTTTTTCACAATTCCTGACATTTAATCCTAGCAAAAATTCCCTGTCTTAGGTCAGTTAGGATCACCACTTTATTTTAAGAATGTGAAATGTCAGAATAATAGTAAAGATAAGGATTTATTTCAGCTTTAATTTCTTTCATCACATTCCCAGTGGGTCAGAAGTTTACATACACTCAATAGTATTTGGTAGCATTAACTTTAAATTGTTTAACTTGGGTCAAACATTTCGAGTAGCCTTCCACAAGCATCCCACAATAAGTTGGGTGAATTTTGGCCCATTCCTCCTGACAGAGCTGGTGTAACTGAGTCAGGTTTGCAGGCCTCCTTGCTCGCACACTCTTTTTCAGTTCTGCCCACAAATGTCCTATAGGATGAGGTCAGGGCGTTGTGATTGCCACTCCAATACCTTGACTTTGTTGTCCTTAAGCCATTTTCCACAACTTTGGAAATATGCTTGGGGTCATTGTCCATTTGGGACCAATCTTTAACTTCCTGATTGATGTCTTGAGATGTTGCTTCAAAATATCCACGTAATTTTCCGTCCTCATGATGCCATCTATTTTGTGAAGTGCACCAGTCCCTCCTGCAGCAAACCACCCCACAACATGATGCTGCCACCCACGTGCTTCACGGTTGGGATGGTGTTCTTTGGCTTGCAAGCCTCCCCCTTTTTCATCCAAACATAACGATGGTCATTATGGCCAAACAGTTATATTTTTGTTTCATCAGACCAGAGGACATTTCTCCAAAAAGGACGCTCTTTGTCCCCATGTGCAGTTGCAAACTGTAGTCTGGCTTTTTTTATGGCGGTTTTGGAGCAGTGGCTTCTTCCTTGCTGAGCGGCCTTTCATGTTATGTCGATATAGGACTCGTTTTACTGTGGATATTGTCACGTCCTGACCAGTATAAGGGTTATTTGTTATTGTAGTTTGGTCTGGACGTGGCAGAGGGTATTTGTTTTATGTGGTTCGGGGTGGTGTTTTTTGTAGAAGGGTATTTGATTTAGGTATTCTGGGGTTTTTGGGCACTGTTCCTTGTTTATGTATTTCTATGTTTAGTCTAGTTAGTTGTATTTCTATGTTTAGGTTAATGGGGGGTTGGACTCTCAATTGGAGGCAGGTGCTTTCTCGTTGCCTCTGATTGAGAGTCCTATATATGGGTATGTGTTTGGTTTAGTGTTTGTGGGAGATTGTTTCTTATTTTGCGTGTGTGAGCCTTACAAGACTGTTTAGTTGATCGTTCGTTCTTCTTTTGTTATTTTTGGTGTTTTCTTGGTTCAAATAAATATCAAGATGAGCATCCACATTCCTGCTGCGTTTTGGTCCTCCATTCCAGATGACAACCGAGACAGATATAAATACTTTTGTATCTGTTGCCTCCAGCATCTTCACAGGTCCTTTGCTGCTGTTCTGGGATTGATTTGCACTTTTCGCTCCAAAGTACGTTCATCTCTAGGAGACAGAACTCGTCTCCTTCCTGAGTGGTATGACGGCTGCATGGTCCCATGGTGTTTATACTTGCGTACTATTGATTGTACAGATGAATGTGGTAACTTCAGGCGTTTGGAAATTGCCCCCAAGGAGGAACCAGACTTGTGGAGGTCTACAATTTTTTTCTGAGGTCTTGGCTGATTTCTTTTGATTTCCCCATGATGTCACGCAAAGAGGCACTGAGTTTGAAGGTAGGCCTTAAAACCTCTTCATTATACGGGGCAGTATTTTCACGGCCGGATGAAAAAAGTACCCAAATTAAACTGCCTCCTACTCAGACTCAGAAGGTAGGATATGTATATTATTAGTAGATTTGGATAGAAAACAGTCTGAAGTTTCTAAAACTTTTTGAACAATGTCTGTGAGTATAACAGAACTCATATGGCAGGCAAAACCCTGAGAAAAATCCAACCAGGAAGTTTGACCTGTAGTCATTTCAAATTATGTTCTATCTAAACTACAGTGTCCGTGATGTCATATTGCACTTCCTAAGGCTTCCACTAGATGTCAACAGTCATTAGAACCTCGTTTGAGGCTTCTACAATACAATTTGATTGAATAACACCCAGAACAGTATGTGGTCAACCTGGTGTCGTTGCCTTACCTCGTGCGCACTCACGAAGGATTAGCCATTTTTCTTTTTCTTTTGTAATGAATCTGCTGTTGTCTGGTTGGAATATTATCGAAATTCTACTATAATAACACCCTAAAGATTGATTGTGAACATGGTTTGACATGTTTCTACAAACGCTGAGTGAACTTTATAACTTTTCGTCGACGGTGGATAGATGTATTTTGGAATGGTGATCTGGACACCCCATCAAAACGGATTTATTTCGACATAAATTATCGACTTTATCGAACAAATGAACATTTCTTGTGGAAGTGGGAGACCTTCCGAGTGCATTCAGCCGAAGATCAGCGAAGGTAAGATAATATTTTTAACAAATTTCAGCGTTTTGTGGATGCCGTGGCTGGACAGCTAACTGAATAGCTTGGGGCACAGTACTCAGAATATTGAACGATGTGCTTTCTCCGTAAAGTTATTTTGAAATCTGACAAAGCGGTTGCATAAAGGAATAGTTAATCTATACTTCTTTAATTAATTGTTATATATTTTGTCAACGTTGATGAGTATTTCTGTAAATTATGGTGCCCATTCACCGGAAATTTTGGGGTGAATACATTTTCTGAACGTCACGCGCCAATGTAAATGTCACGCGCCAATGTTTTTTTTAAATATAAATATGAACTTGATGGAACAAAAAATGCATGTATTGTCTAACATAATGTCCTAGGACTGTCATCTGATGAAGATCGTCAAAGGTTAGTGCATAATTTTAGCTGGTTTTGTGCTTTTTGGACGGCTACCCTTGCTTTGAAAATGGCTGTCCTTGCTAAGAAAATGGCTGTGTTGATTTTTTGCTGTGGTGGTATCCTAACATAATCTAATGTTTTGCTTTCGCTGTAAAGCCTTTTTGAAATCGGACAACGTGGTTGGATTCAAGAGGTTTATCTTTCAAATGGTGTAAAAGAGTCGTATGTTTGAGAAATTTTAATTATTAGTTTTTGTATGTTTTGAATATCGCGCCCTGCTGTTCCATTGGCTGTTGGCTAGGGGTTCAGCTGGCGGAACGTCTGTCCACAACAGGTTATAATACATCCACAGGTACACCTCCAATTGACTCAAATGGTGTCAATTAGCCTATCAGAAGCTTCTAAAGCCATGAAATAATTTTCTGGAATTTTCCAAGCTGTTTAAAGGCACAGTCAACTTAGTGTATGTAAACTTTAGACCCACTGAAATTGAGATAGTGAGTTATAAGTGAAATAATCTGTCTGTAAACAATTGTTTGAAAAATGACTTGTGTCATGCACGAAGTAGATGTCCTAACCGACTTGACAAAACTATAGTTTGTTAAAAAGAAATTTGTGGAGTGGTTGAAAAGCGAGTTTTAATGATTCCAACCTAAGGGTATGTAAACTTCCGACTTCATCTGTATTTATAAAAAATATTTTAAAAATTAGATATGAATAATCAAAAGATTTAAATGAATAGAATTTACCAATTCAAAGAACGAAAAAATAAATATAATATAGGCCTAAATGCTTAAGCGCACACATTTGTTCTGACTGTCTGCTCAGACTAAGAGCCTCACCTGTTGTTCCTGTCAATCAGACAAGCAGTGTCAACCAATGAGCCACAGATGCGTGAGGGAGGGCCGAGCCAACTCACTCAGTCACACACTTAGCAGCTGAGGAGAAAGAGGAAGGACATTTGTGAAAACAGCTGGAAAATGAGTCGGAAGCACAGTAGCATTTGGATGCATTTTAATAATGTAGACAATCTTAGAGCAAAGTGTAGAATTTGCCAAAACAAAATCTCATATAAAGCTGGTTCTACGCACAACCTACACCGGCATATGCGAACTGTGCACCCAACTGTGAAGCTAGCTGTAGCGGAGCTTCGAGAAACTAGCGGGTCTGCTAGTGATAGTGGTAGAGCCAGCACCTCCACACGTGGAGATGTATCCACTCAGTCAGGTAGGCCTACTCCGCGACCCACAGCAACGCAGTCTTCTATGGACCAGTTTATATCAAAGTCTATGTCCTGTAGCAAAACAAGGCCAAATTGATATTGCATTGGCTAAAATGATTGCCACCGATTTCCAGTCATTTTCGATCGTGGAGGACAGAGGTTTTAGAAATGATAGCAATAGTCTAAACCCAATGTATGCAATTCCAAGCCGGAAAACCCTTTCAAAATCACTTATTCCACAACAGTATGAGAGCACACAGGCTTCAGTGCGGGAAAAAGGAAAAAAGAGAGCCCAAAAAGTTACTGCAGTTTGCCTTACCACTGACTGCTGGACATCAAGGGTAACCACTTCTTACATGTCGGTTACATGTCACTTCATTGAAGATTTTTCGATGTCTAGCTGTCTTCTGGACTGCTTTGAGTTCAGCAACAAACACACCTCAGAACTTGGCAGAGGAACTGTTGAGAGTGGCCAGAGAATGGCATGTAGATGGAAAAATGGTCTATTGTGTTAGCGACAATGCAGCTAACATAACCAAAGCCATGAACATTTTTTAATGGACACATCATCCATGTCTTGCCCACACAATCAACCTGATTGTAGGAGATGCTCTGAAGGTGATGAAGCCCACTGTGGACAAAGTGAAAGTAGCTGTGGAATACTTCCACAGGAGCACAGTAGGTGCTGAAAAACTAAAGTCTGAGCTGAGGCCTAAACAAGACTGCACTACAAGGTGCAATTCAACATTTTATATGTTGAAGCGGTTTCTTGAGTCAAAGGATGCCATCATCTCTTCCCTGGCCATTGTCAATGCACCTGTTGATGCTCTGACCCAAGAGGAATGGGAGGTGGTGGTGGAGCTGTGCAGAGTCCTGGAACCCTTTGAGCAGGTCGCTGTGGAGATCAGTGGAGAGAGGTACAGTAAGTAGTTATTACTACATCATTATTTAATCCAGTATTATAAATGCATATGAGCAGTAGATGAGAATGTAGTATCAGTAGACAAAACATGAACTAATAAGTTACTGTTCTCTCTTTTCAGCTATGTGACAGCCTCAAAAAAGATACTCCTGTGTAAGGGTCTGCAGCGAATCACAGCCAGCCACCAGAGAGAAGCAAATGTAACCACAGGACATGTGACAGAGTTTATGGACACCCTATGTTCATCAATGGACAGAAAGTTCCACAGAATGGAATATAATCACGTGCTATCAGAAACCGCTGCACTTGACCCCAAGTTTAAGACGTTAGCCCTCAGTGAAGCCAGAGCGATTGATGAGGCTCTTCAAAGAATAACCTCAGCAGCAGGGAGGGACAGCCCCAGCAGTCAGGTGGCTCAGGCACCAGGGCAACAGGAAGAGGGATCAGATGGAACAGAAGCACCAGCAGTAGTGCCACAAACGTCTGCAGTTTGACGAGAGCGCAACTGGGGATGCAGCATGAAGGAATCCCTCAGCAGATGCCATAATGGAGGTCTGATCCTATTTGAAGGATCCCCTCCTCCAAAGATCTGCAGATCCTCTGAGCTGGTGGAAGAACAAGGCCCCGTTCTACCCACGGCTTACTAAAGTCATGACAGGGGGACTCTGCATAGCGGCCACATCCGCCCCCTCTGAGTGGGTCTTCTCAAAAACGGGACAAATAATTACTGAGAGAAGAAACCACATCAGCCCCTCAAAAGTGAGGCAGCTTGTGTTTCTGAATGCAAATCTCTCATAAACGAAAAATATGGTCAGCATTGCTGTGTGCTGCTGGTTATAACATGGCAATAAAGAAGTGAGAGAAAAGAGGGACCAGTTTAGTGTTTTAAGTGGGATGCTGCAGTTTTCACACTGTTATCTATTTTTCTTTGATATGGTGCAATATTCTAGTATTATGTTGTTCAGATTGTATTCGTTTTGAATGGTTTATATGCACTTTGTTTACATACATTAAAAAGTTATACTTTAAATGCAAATGTTTAATAGCATTCTTTTTCATAACAAAACAATGCATTTTTAAATACATTGTGGTCAAGTTAGAGTATGATTTCATTTAATAATTTAATTAGAATCGTTTTAACACCAATCATAGTCAAACCATCGCAAACTGTTTGACTTGAAAAAAATACAAAACATATTTTTTTTAAAGAGACGGTCTTTTTGGTGAGCTGAGCCGAACGAACCGGCTCACTGAAAAGGGCCCATAACTACTAAAGACCGATAAGGGTAGAGCTATGCTTTTATAGTTGTCCCGCCCCACAGGCCCGTTGGCCTGGGCCCAGGTGGGCTGGGTCAAAGGAGTTGACGGACAGGTCAAGAGGTCCAATGAAAGGTCACTTTAGGGGACATGCCCTAACATGTCATTAGTGCAGAGGGTCGTCCACCAGCAGGCCTTGCACTTCAAAGAATAAACGAACCCTGACCACGGTTTTCTACAGTGCTGTTGTTTGACATTTGATCTAAATAACTCCTAAGTTACATTTTACATTTGTCATTTAGCAGACGCTCTTATCCAGAGCGACTTACAGGAGCAATTAGGGTTAAGTGCCTTGCTCAAGGGCACATTGACAGATGTTTCACCTAGTCAGCTCTGGGATTCGAACCAGCGACCTTTCAGTTACTGTCCCAACACTTAACTGCTAGACTACGTACCACCCCATAAATATCTTATTTTCATCTTGATTTATTATTAATAAAATTAATCACACTCTCCTTTTAAAAAACAGATTAAAAACTCTCCTTTTAAAAACCAATAATAAAAAATGAATAAAAATAGGTTTTACTGTCAGATAGGTGCAGTGAAATGTGTTTAACAGGGTCAGCCATAGTAGTACGGTGCCCCTGGAGCAAATTAGGGTTAAGTGCCTTGCTCAAGGGCACATTGACAGACTATCACAAAAAATCCCTACTTTAATTGACTGTGTTCACATAAAGGCGTACCACCGCTCCCTTCTGGCCAGACCTGGGTCTGTATGTATCAAGCGTCTCAGAGTAGGAATACTGATTGTCGTGGAATATTCTAATCAAGTGAGAGAGACTTTGTAATTTATTCAAACAATCATCTTTATTCAATATAGATTAATTATTGCAATAATGAGGCTGGTCGACACCACACCCTTGAGTGTTGGACCAAGTAACTTAACCTTTACACAAATGCAGAGTACTATATATAGCTGACACTAAAAATGCTTAGTCATGGTTGGTTCCACCCATGCCATGCAGATTGGGGCATCATAAGCCACTCTGGCTTCATCCGGTCGTTATCTGCACAGGGTTGTTGTCTTAACCCCACCCTGGCTTAGTTTCCCAGATGCAAGGATGATTTTGAGACGATGAGGGATTGTTCTACTCTTAAGCTATCCCAAGAAAAACACATTCTTGTCTATGTAATGCAGTCTTTAACCTCTTACATCTAGACGTTCCGCTAGCGGAACACTTGCTCCAATATCCAATGATAGGCGTGGCGCGAATTACAAATTCCTCAAAAATACAAAAACTTCCATTTTTCAAACATATGACTATTTTACACCATTTTAAAGACAAGACTCTCCTTTATCTAACCACACTGTCCGATTTCAAAAAGGCTTTACAGCGAAAGCAAAACATTTAGATTATGTCAGGAGTACCCAGCCAGAAATAATCAGACACCCATTTTTCAAGCTAGCATATAATGTCACAAAAAACAAAACCACAGCTAAATGCAGCACTAACCTTTTGATGATCTTCATCAGATGACACTCCTAGGACATTATGTTATACAATACATGCATGTTTTGTTCAATCAAGTTCAAAACCAGCTTTTTACATTAGCATGTGACGTTCAGAACTAGCATACCCCCCGCAAACCGGTGAATTTACTAAATTACTCACGATAAACGTTCACAAAAAACATAATTATTTTAAGAATTATAGATACAGAACTCCTTTGTGCAATCGAGGTGTCCGATTTTAAAATAGCTTTTCGGTGAAAGCACATTTTACAATATTCTGAGTAGATAGCTCGCCATCACGGGCTAGCTAATTTGACACCCACCAAGTTTAGCCCTGACCAAACTCCGATTTACTATTAGAAAAGTTTGATTACCTTTGGTGTTCTTCGTCAGAATGCACTCCCAGGACTGCTACTAAAATAACAAATGTTGGTTTGGTTCAAAATAATCCATTGTTATATCCAAATAGCGGCGTTTTGTTCGTGTGTTCAAGACACTATCCGAAGTGTAAATAAGGGTCACGAGCATGGCGCATTTCGTGACAAAAGATTTCTAAATATTCCATTACCGTACTTCGAAGCATGTCAACCGCTGTTTAAAATCAATTTTTATGCCATTTTTCTCGTAAAAAAGCGATAATATTCCGACCGGGAATCTGCGTTTAGGTAAACAGACAAAAGAAAATAAAGCATGGGGTCGACTCGGGCACGAGCCTGAGTCTCACAGTACTGTAACCAGCCACTATCCAAACGCGCTACTTTTTTCAGCCAGAGCCTGCAAAGCCACGATTCAGCTTTTTGCCGCCTTCTGAGAGCCCATGGGAGCCGTAGGAAGTGTCACGTAACAGCAGAGATCCCCTGTAATGGACAGAGATAATCAAGAAGGGCAAGAAATTGTCAGACAGGGCACTTCCTGCATGGAATCTTCTCAGGTTTTGGCCTGCCAAATGAGTTCTGTTATACTCACAGACACCATTCAAACAGTTTTAGAAACTTTGGAGTGTTTTCTATCCAAAGCTAATAATTATATGCATATTCTAGTTTCTGGGCAGGAGTAATAATCAGATTAAATCGGGTACGTTTTTTATCCGGCCGTGAAAATACTGCCCCCTAGCCATAACAGGTTAACTCATTTGTCAGCTCAAGCCATCTCTGGTGACCATACGCCCAGATTAGCTGCAGGGAACTAAAAGAGACACTAAAAACACAGACACTATTAGGGAAGAAATGTATTACTATTAGTTAAATATTAATTGTTAACAATCTAGGATCAGGTTCCCTCTGTCCATGCAATCTAATTAATTGTCACCTAAAAGGCCACACTGATCCAAACTGAAACAGTCACTAGACGGCAACATCTGCTCACTGAGTTATAGCCACCCTCATCACACTTCATATGGCAGTTGATCTGTCACTGACCAACAGGAAAAAATTCATCATCATTGGATTTTTTTTTTTATTATTATAATTTTTGGGGTTGTGATAGACTCAATGACAACACGGTGGCCTTTTCACCCTCTCAGAAATGAACGGTGACTTAAAACAACTACCTGCATTTTTTTGTGAGGCCTACATACTGACACAAAAGGAGATCAACTCTACACTTTACAGTTATTGCATACATGTTCAGTGTCTTTTCACTCAGGGGTGGTGAGGAACGGTGAGTGGTTGATGGATGCCAGCCAGAGCTTGACGCGGTGTCTTGTTCTGCGCACACACAGTGCAGGCGGCAACAAACGTGGAGACATCAGGAACCATGTTGGGCCACCAAAAACGATGTCGCACAAAGGCCAGGGTCCGACGGGAGCCAAGGTGGCACAGGCAAGCCTGGAGGAGTGGGCCCACTCCAGGAACATGTCGAATAGCGCTTCCGGGTTCCAGGCACTCTCAGCCACCAACGTGTGGAAATCCACCGCATAGTCTGCCACACCGCGGGAGTCTTGTCGAAGCTGGAGTAACTTTTGGGCAGCCTCTCTCCCGTACAATGGAGCATTGAAAACTTTCTTTACCTCCGCCACAAACTCCTTCAGACTGAGGCATACGGCTGACTGCTGTTCCCATACTGCCGTAGCCCAGGCGAGAGCCCTCCCGGACACCAGCGTGATGAAATACGCTATCTTAGAGCAGTCCGAGGGGAAGGAGGAGGGCTGCAGCTAAATGATGAGGGAACACTGAGCGAGAAACACCCGACAGGTGCCCAATTCTCCATCGAAGCGTTCTGGGGGAGGTAAGCGGGGTTCCTGGGAAACCGGGGTGGCCGGGGAGGCGGTGCTGCTAACAGCCGGATTACTGAGGGGCTGGGAGGTTACCGTCGTGGTAGGCTGCCTAACAGGCAACACTTGGAGGGGGGTGGAGACAAGCACAAAGACAGGTGAAACAGATCAGGGTGTAACAGTAACTCCTCGTGTCGTCCAAATGGTGGCTCCTTGGGAGGAGACAACATTGCAGAGCTGGTCCGAGTCTGCTGGGTCAGTCATGGCCAGTTCGTATTATCATGGCTCAGGCTAAGACCCAAATGCAGACACAGGAGGCGGATAGTAATAGTTTCTGAGTTTGTTACAGTACAAGGGGCAGGCGATTGGTAGGTCAAGGCAGGAAAATAGTCATAATCTAAATCAGAGTCAGGCAGGTACAGGACAGCAGGCAGGATCAGGGTCAGGACAGGCAGATAGGTCAGAACTGGGGAGACTAGGAAAAGCTCAAACTAGAGCACAGGAAACCCGGGAACACTCTGGTAGTACTTGACGGGGCAAGACGAACTGGCAACAAACTGAAAACAAAGGTATAAATACACATGAGGTAATGGGAGACATCTAGTGGGGGTTGGAGACAATCACAAGACAGTTGAAACAGATCAGTGTTTGACAAAATTTGGGATTTGTTTTAATGAAAGCCTAGATACTGTATGTTATTGCATTTGGGTGAAATATGATTCAGACATCTCATTCCCCTTTAAATGACGTTCAGCCTGGCTTTATAGTACACACAGTGTCATATGATACAAGATTCGAATCACCACTGAGCACTTTCAGATGTTCCAATACAATAGTAAAGTTACCCTACTATCAAAGTTTATTTGTCTTTTTACGCCATGTCTTTTAATGCTCCATGTTCAGTATATCACTCAAATTCAAGACCCTCAACTTAGCACACACCAATAGTTAGAATGTAAATTAATAAACTGGATCATATAGACAGTTTGTACTACTTATTACCAGTATTAACTTTTTATCAATACAGCCCCCATTTATCCCTGCCTTAACCTGTTAGGGCTAGGGGGCAGTATTGACACGGCCGGATAAAAAACGTACCCGATTTAATCTGGTTACTACTCCTGCCCAGTAACTAGAATATGCATATAATTATTGGCTTTGGATAGAAAACACCCTAAAGTTTCTAAAACTGTTTGAATGGTGTCTGTGAGTATAACAGAACTCATATGGCAGGCCAAAACCTGAGAAGATTCCATGCAGGAAGTGGCCTGTCTGACAAGTTGTGTTTCGTCTTGGCTCTTTTTATTGAAGACTGAGGATCTTTGCTATAACATGACACTTCCTACGGCTCCCATAGGCTCTCAGAGCCCGGGAAAAAGCTGAACGATATCGAGGCAGGCTCTGGCTTAAACACTTTATCGCGTTTGGCAAGTGGCCGATCAGAGTACTATGGGCTTAGGCGCGTGCCCGAGTCAACCCCATGCTTTATTTTCTTTCGTCTGTTTACCTAAACGCAGATTCCCGGTCGGAATATTATCGCTTTTTTATGAGAAAAATGGCATAAAAATTGATTTTAAACAGCGGTTGACATGCTTATAACAATAGATTATTTTGAACCCAACCAACATTTGTTATTGAAGTAGAAGTCCTGGGAGTGCATTTTGACGAAGACAGCAAAGGTAATAACATTTTTCTTATAGTAAATCTGACTTTGGTGAGTGCTAAACTTGCTGGGTGTCTAAATAGCTAGCCCTGTGATGCCGGGCTATCTACTTAGAATATTGCAAAATGTGCTTTCACCGAAAAGCTATTTTAAAATCGGACATATCGAGTGCATAGAGGAGTTCTGTATCTATAATTCTTAAAATAATTGTTATGCTTTTTGTGAACGTTTATCGTGAGTAATTTAGTAAATTCACCGGCAGTGTTCGGTGGGAATGCTAGTCACATGCTAGTCACATGCTAATGTAAAAAGCTGGTTTTTGATATAAATATGAACTTGATTGAACAAAACATGCATGTATTGTATAACATAATGTCCTAGGGTTGTCATCTGATGAAGATCATCAAAGGTTAGTGCTACATTTAGCTGTGGTTTGGGTTTATGTGACATTATATGCTAGCTTGAAAAATGGGTGTCTGATTATTTCTGGCTGGGTACTCTGCTGACATAATCTAATGTTTTGCTTTCGTTGTAAAGCCTTTTTGAAATCGGACAGTGTGGTTAGATTAACGAGAGTCTTGTCTTTAAAATGGTGTAAAATTGTCATATGTTTGTAAAATTGAAATTTTTGAGGAATTTGAATAACGCGCCACGGGATTACACTGGCTGTTGAGTAGCCCATAGAGGTTAAGTTGTTGTTTTTCCCACTCGGTTTTGTGGGAGATTATTTTGAGGTGGTGTATGTTTCACCTCTTCGTCACGGTTTGTTATTTTGTTTAGTAGTTTAGTTGTATGTCTTGCATAGTTTCACAGTTATAATAAAATGTGGAACGATACACACGCTGCGCCTTGGTCTTCATCATACGACAAACATGACAGAATCTCCCACCACCAAAAGACCAAGCAGCGTGCGTTTACGGGGAAGATGAGTTGGACATTGGAGGAAATCCTGGATGGAGCAGGACCCTGGACAAGGCCCGGGGAGTATCGTCATCCAAAGGAGGAGTTGGAGGCAGTGAGAGCAGAACGGCGATATTACGAGGCCTTATACCATCAAGGCAAGCACGAGAGGCAGCCCCCAAAACATTTTTTTGGGGGGGGACACGGGTAGATTGGCAGAGTCAGGGTGGAGACCTGAGCCAACTCCCCGTGCTTATCGTGGGGAGCATGTGACCAGTCGGGCACCGTGTTATGCGGTGATGCGCACTGTATCTCCAGTGAGCATTCACAGCCCGGTGCGCTCGTTGCCAGTGCCCCGCAATTGCCGGGCTAGAGTGAGCATTCAGCCAGGAAGGGTGGTGCCAGCTCAGCGCTCCTGGTCTCCAGTACGCCCCCTCGGTCCAGGATATCCTGCGCCGGCTCCGCGCACTGTGTCGCCAATGCGCATTCACAGCCCAGTGTGTCCTGTGCCAGCGCCCCGCATTTGCCGGGTGAAAGTAAGCATCCAGCCAGGACGGGTTGTGGCAGCTCTACGCTCAAAACCTCTGGTGCGCCTCCACGGGCCAGTATATCCTGTACTTGCCCCATGCACCTGGCCTCCAGTGAGTCTATCCAACCTGGTACGCCCTGTGCCTGCTCCTTGCACTTGCCCTGAGGTGCATGTCACCAGTCTGTCGCCACCTGTGCCAGCCCCACGCATCAGGCCTCTTGTGTGCCTGCCCAGCATGGTGTGTCCTGTTCCTGCTCTCCGCACTCGCCCTGAGGTGAGTGTTACCAGTCTGGCGCCACCTGTGCCAGCCCCACACATCATGCCTCCAGTGTGCCTTCCCAGTCCAGAGCTTCCGGCGACAGTTCCCAGTCCAGAGCTTCCGGCGACAGTTCCCAGTCCAGAGCTTCCGGCGACAGATCCCAGTCTAGAGCTTCCGGCGACAGTTCCCAGTCCAGAGCTTCCGGCGACAGTTCCCAGTCCAGAGCTTCCGGCGACAGTTCCCAGTCCAGAGCTTCCGGCGACAGTTCCCAGTCCAGAGCTTCCGGTGACGTTTTACAGACCGGAACCTCCTGAGACGGCCTGCAGACCGGAACCTCCTGAGACGGCCTGCAGACCGGAACCTCCTGAGACGGCCTGCAGACCGGAACCTCCTGAGACGGCCTGCAGACCGGAACCTCCGGAGACGGCCTGCAGACCGGAACCTCCGGAGACGGCCGGCAGTCCGGAACCTCCGGAGACGGCCGGCAGTCCGGAACCTCCGGAGACGGCCGGCAGTCCGGAACCTCCGGAGACGGCCCGCAGTCCGGAGTCTCCGGCGATGATCCACGGTCCGGTGACACGAAAGCGGAGGGATCAGCTGGCAGAGCGGGGGGTAAGCCCCGAACCGGAGCCGCCTCCTATGCTGGCGGATAAGCAGGATGTGAGGGTTCTTAGTCCTGTACCAGAATCGCCTCCAATGCAGGAGGATCCGTGGGATGTGAAGGTTCTTTGTCCTGCACCAGAGCCGCCACCGACATTAGACACCCACCCTAACACACGGTCCTGTGTGGCTCAGTTGGTAGAGCATGGTGTTTGCAACACCAGGGTTCTGGGTTCGATTCCTACGGGGGACCAGTACTGAATTTTTTTTTAGGAAATGTATGCCTTCACTACTGTAAGTCGCTCTGGATAAGAGCATCTGCTAAATGACTAAAATGTAATGTAAATGTCTAACCCTCCCTGTTTTTTTTGTTGTTTAATGTTGTGCGTTCGGAGTCCGCACCTTTGGGGGGGTACTGTCACGTCCTGACCATAGAAAGCTTTTATTTTCTATGGTAGAGTAGGTCAGGGTGTGACAGGGGGTTTTGTCTAGTTTATTTATGTCTATGTTGGTTCCAGTTTATTTTTTCTATGTTGGGGTTTTGTCTAGTTTATGTATTTCTATGTGGGGTTCTAGTTTCTGTATTTCTATGTTTTTTAGGGGGGATGATCTCCAATTAGAGGTCATCGTTATCTCTAATTGGGGATCATATTTAAGTTGTTGTTTTTCCCACTAGGTTTTGTGGGAGATTATTTTGAGGTAGTGTATGTTTCACCTTTTCGTCACGGTTTGTTATTTTGTTTAGCAGTTTAATTATATGTCTTGCATAGTTTCACAGTTATAATAAAATGTTGAACGATACACACGCTGCGCCTTGGTCTTCATCATACGACAAACGTGACAATAACGTCTTAAATGATATCACCACACAGTAAACGTTGGACATGATTATTGTTTAAATAACCACGGACCATTCCAACTGATTGGAATACAGAAATATTGTTACATTATTCAACCTTTTAAGGTTACCATACCACAAAGTCTTTCTCTGTGGTAACAAAGGGACTCTCAACTTTCATTTTAGCAGAGTGGGGAAACGAGTTTCGGTATTTATGACTTCACCGCTCTACAAGAGAGAGTGCGCTGTAGAGAGGACCCACTGTAACCTGATCCTTCAGATCTTCCCAGGAGAGTCATGACAACTTCATACTATATACTATTAGTTAATTTTAGTGTACTGTAAACAAACGGTAACCTTTCAGTTGAGCTTTGCATGTCTCCTGGAAGTTGATGCTGTTACTATGCAGCCTCTTGCTAGCTTGTTAGCATAACAAATTACTTGTTAGACATTTTACAAAACAATTTGGACTGTTTAGAGCACACACTGCCCGAAGGGGCAGGATTGATCCAAGCTCTCTGACTTCACAAAGGCAGTCAAGCACCCAAGCCAACTGGTTAAAGTTGGCTAGCTTGCTTGCTACTTCCAGACACAAATAAGAGAACACATCCTCACTTTGACCATTTACTCACCCTAGCAGAGCTTGTTAGGCTTTTTTCATGTTATCCAAAGCGTTGGTGACTAACTGTGCCGCTTCTAACTATTTCATTATGTTCTTTCCCTTACGTTTATTGACACCGGCCATATTCAACAGGAGTTGACCATTCGTAAATTCATCAGTTATTCTGCGCTCTGGTACATTCAGACAAGAGTGCTCTGAAATCAGAAACAAATAGCCAGAGTGAATTTACAAAGCACCTTATCTAAAAATGTCCATTGAGAACGCACAACAACTATACCATTTAGCTAAGCTAAGAATGACGTGAATAATCAAGTCAATAAACGTTGGGTAGTTGGATACCATATAGTTTATATACTAGCAAGTTTGCTGCAATTATATGCTATGAGGTTCATAAGGATAGCGTAAGCAACAAATTTGTCAGCCAACATAACGTATAACTTGATTTGAAAAGTCATAACTTTACAACATTGTTCAACATTTTCTTAACATTTGTCATAATTAGTTAAAGCAATGAATTGGTATTTATGACCAATAAGCATACTACATACTCAATTTACTTCACAAATAGTACGGTTAGTGCGGTTATGCTGAGTACATTTACTAATCCTGGTTCTATCGGCTTTTCTCCTCTGCCAATAGAACGGTGACATCAACACGTTGATGTATTGAGCCTTAGACTTTCATTTTATGTCATTGTGCCAACTCACAATAGCATCTGAATTCTTTATTAGATTGGAATTTTCCGTCAGCAGGCTTTGCTATAGTTTACCTCTTCCTGGCCGTGGTCAGAGTGTTTAGATTTACTCACTCACCGCTCTAATATATGCCAATTTAACAATTTTGTAAGGTAGTGATACCCACTTTCCTGGAGTAGTTATGGTATTTGTGCATTTTAATTGGTAACGGTTTTGATACCTTGTATTAGAAACAATACTGGAACGTCTACCAATTCACTACTGGAGAATATGTGTTTCTTTATTCGATCACACAATGTAGCCAGTCGGACTGATAGGGTCCATCGTCCATCCATAATATAAATCTCTCGTCAATACACACATCCAGGAAACAAACACACAAAACAAACAGTATTTGGTTAGGAACGTCTTTCTTATAATTTGAAAAGAGTAATTTCTCCTCCAAAATATGTTTTAATTACTCTATGTAATTTTAAATGTTGTATATGCACATTTCCGTGTAGAGTTTACATTTATAGCTGGTTTCCCAATCATAACCAACTGTTTTACCAGTCCACTGATTAATACATTTTCTTTTACAATGTTAATTTAACTTTGTATATTTTTCTTATTTTTTTTCTTCTAACCTGCAGGAATATTTTCTTATTTCTTCAGGATAATATCTTGGAACACTTTCATCAGGACTCTGTGCTGGTATCTCGTAACATAGCTCATGCATTATGATTGTAACTCATAGTATATTACTTTAGGACTCTGTCCTGGTATCTATAACACGTGTGACCTGTTCCTAGAACAGGACTTTCTAAAAGTTAACTTTCCCCAATTAGAGGTTGTTTTTAAGAAAATCAGTCTCACCCTTATTTTATCTTATCTATCTGAACTGACTATCCACTCACTGACAGTCCTGGCAGGTCCGAGGTGGGTGGAGCCCTGTGGGTGGCACCCCTGAGCGCAGTTTAACCTCGGTCTCCCGGCAGCAATAAGCAAGTGGAGTTAGCATCCCACCGCTGTCACCAATTTGTCATGGAATATCTAATCAAAGGGAAGAGAGACTGCAGATTCTTTCAAACAACACTTTGCTTAATTTTTGCAAATCTTATGATAATCAACATCACCAAGAATGGTTCAGAGTTGAAAGCTTAACAAACATAGCCGGGTCTCTGCTTTTATAGAGAAAATACATACAACCCCTTTCTGTATACGTGGCAGTCAACAGACAGTGTGTAGAAGGTAATTAGTTAGCACATTCACAACAGCAAAACACTATAATGTGCTCCTTTCTGCAAGTGTCCATACATGTGACTTTCTGTAGATAGTAAACCCACGGGATATCACATGCTGTGGCTGCACCCAAGCAGACCTTAGCTATATGCCCAGTCTTATGACTAAGTCCCACAAAGACAAGTTTGTATCAGGTTAGAAAAAACACTAGCATATAACAAGAGACAATTCTTTAAACAGTAAAACATGGGATAGCATGGCTAATTATGTAATTTTCCACGACACATCACTTTAAAGCGTATGCTATCCTTCAGCACAACATGTCACCCTTTATAAAGCACATGTTTATCACATTCGCTATAGGTGATTTTGTCACACAGTTATGCCACATTTATTAACCCTTTATAAGCTGAATGTAATTTAAAGCGGGACCGAAATCTCAACTATTTACTTTTATGAAGAGATGGTAGGAAAATGAAGTCAGATTTGCAATTCATGATTCTACTGTAGGCCTAGGGGTAAAAAAGTCTAGAGCACCTTATCAAAATCATCTTGTAATCATTTAGCTGTGATTAATATTATTATTTAATTTATTATTATGAATTCCAGAGAGTCCTGTGTTGCGCCACTGCCATTTCCATTCATGTCTTGACTCACAAATCGACATAGTAATTGATCTCCTTTATGTTGTGGTAAAAAAGTAAGAAGTTGGTAGATTACATTTTTATTTTATTACAATCCTAGGTGTTGCTTCACTACTTTTAGAAACCATGTCTCTTTTTGGCAGGCTGCCCATGGAGAAGGCCTGGCTTGACCAAAATAGAAGAGCGGAGTGACAACTCCCTTACTAGCAGCACCACCACCACTGTGAGTGCTCACAAGCTACAGCCCTGCGTACTCGAGCTCTGCAAGTTCTTCTCCCAGTGCCTCTGCCACTCCTACAGCTACAAGACTCACATGAAGAGGTATCGAATAGTGATCCCTTTAGCCACACTACAGTATACTTTCACAAGCTGATTGAACAAGGTGCATCCAATATATTCTAACAATCACAGTTAGATATAGATTATTTGTTGTCTCACGTCACCGATGGTGAGATAATCATTATGTTATGCCCTTCAACTTGAGTGCCTCCAAATTAGGGTTGCAAAGTGGGGGGAATATTACCGGTAAACTTTATATATTTACCAGTAAACTACTAGAATTTTTTAACTTTTGAGGATTTTAGGTGATTTTCATAACATGTAAAAGATATAAAATCATATTTTTTATGTGAAAAATAGAATCACAAATATAGATTTTTCTAAGTTAACCCCTGAACTTTGTGAATACTGATGCTGTCCAATATAATATTGAACAGCAACAGTATTCACTAAGTTGATCGAGGGTTTCTGCTCTTCTTGACTAGGTTTTTTTGTTTTAGTAGGTCAATATGTCTTTGCTGTAAGAGTTTTGGGGCTGAACTGGTGGCAGTTGTGAAATAAGTGAATAGTTGGAAGAGTTGCAGTTAATTGCAAATTACGTCATTGTTGATTAGATGTTTTCTTTCATTAATTAGGCAATTTTCTCATGAAACCACAGGATGTTGGTGACACCTTAATTGGGGAGGACGTGGTAATGGCTGGAGCAAAACCGGTAGAATGGTATCAAATACATCAAACATATAGTTTCCATGTGTTTTATGCCATTCCATTAACTCCGTTTCAGCCATTATTATGAGCCGTCCTCCCCTCAGCAGCTTCCACTGCATGAAACATATGGTCAATCTATTAGAAACTCCTGGACAACATGCACACAGATACTGTACAGTATAGAGATGAAGAATACCTTTTATATTTTTTAATTACTCTAATTTAAATATCTAAAGTTTCCATAGACTACCAAAATTACCTGTTCATTTACCAACAGTTCTGAAAAGTTTTGCAAACCTACCCCAAACTATTTGAAAATGGTTGTTTCATTGACTTTGTCAAGTGTAATTGACTTACTCTTTGGTGTCCTACAGGTATTGTGCTGATAGTCACCTGTGGTATGAGAAACATACCTTTGAGGTGTGTAGACGGGTCAGAAGAGTCTCTTTCTCCAGAAGTAAGTGTTCATTAGCCTAGGGGACATAATCAATCACAGCAAACAAGAACAGCATCACTATATATATATATATATATATATATATATACTGCTCAAAAAAATAAAGGGAACACTTAAACAACACATCCTAGATCTGAATGAAAGAAATAATCTTATTAAATACTTTTTTCTTTACATAGTTGAATGTGCTGACAACAAAATCACACAAAAATAATCAATGGAAATCCAATTTATCAACCCATGGAGGTCTGGATTTGGAGTCACACTCAAAATTAAAGTGGAAAACCACACTACAGGCTGATCCAACTTTCATGTAATGTCCTTAAAACAAGTCAAAATGAGGCTCATTAGTGTGTGTGGCCTCCACGTGCCTGTATGACCTCCCTACAACACCTGGGCATGCTCCTGATAAGGTGGTGGATGGTCTCCTGAGGGATCTCCCAGACCTGGACTAAAGCATCCGCCAACTCCTGGACAGTCTGTGGTGCAACGTGGCGTTGGTGGATGGAGCGAGACATGATGTCCCAGATGTGCTCATTTGGATTCAGGTCTGGGGAACGGGCGGGCCAGTCCATAGCATCAATGCTTTCCTCTTGCAGGAACTGCTGACACACTCCAGCCACATGAGGTCTAGAATTGTCTTGCATTAGGAGGAACCCAGGGCCAACCGCACCAGCATATGGTCTCACAAGGGGTCTGAGGATCTCATCTCGGTACCTAATGGCAGTCAGGCTACCTCTGGTGAGCACATGGAGGGCTGTGCGGCCCCCCAAAGAAATGCCACCCCACACCATGACTGACCCACCGCCAAACCGGTCATGCTGGAGGATGTTGCAGTCAGCAGAACGTTCTCCACGGCGTCTCCAGACTCTGTCACGTCTGTCACATGTGCTCAGTGTGAACCTGCTTTCATCTGTGAAGAGCACAGGGCGCCAGTGGCGAATTTGCCAATCTTGGTGTTCTCTGGCAAATGCCAAACGTCCTGCACGGTGTTGGGCTGTAAGTACAACCCCCACCTGTGGACGTCGGGCCATCATACCACCCTCATGGAGTCTGTTTCTGACCGTTTGAGCAGACACATGCACATTTGTGGCCTGCTGGAGGTCATTTTGCAGGGCTCTGGCAGTGCTTCTCCTGCTCCTCCTTGCACAATGGCGGAGATAGCGGTCCTGCTGCTGGGTTGTTGCCCTCCTACGGCCTCCTCCACGTCTCCTGATGTACTGGCCTGTCTCCTGGTAGCGCCTCCATGCTCTGGACACTATGCTGACAGACACAGCCAACCTTCTTGCCACAGCTCGCATTGATGTGCCATCCTGGATGAGCTGCACTACCTGAGCCACTTGTGTGGGTTGTAGACTCCGTCTCATGTTACCACTAGAGTGAAAGCACCGCCAGCATTCAAAAGTGACCAAAACATCATCCAGGAAGCATAGGAACTGAGAAGTGGTCTGTAGTCCCCACCTGCAGAACCACTCCTTTATTGGGGGTGTCTTGCTAATTGCCTATAATTTCCACCTGTTGTCTATTCCATTTGCACAACAGCATGTGAAATTTATTGTCAATCAGTGTTGCTTCCTAAGTGGACAGTTTGATTTCACAGAAGTGTGATTGACTTGGAGTTACATTGTGTTGTTTAAGTGTTCCCTTTATTTTTTTGAGCAGTGTATATATATATGTGTGTGTGTGTGATTCCAAAGAAATTATGTGGATTCCAAATATCGCCAAAACAGAATACGCTAGACAAAGTGGGATCTTTTTGTGTTGGTAAAATGAATTATGCAAGAAATGTCGATGGAAACGCATTTATGTGCAAATATTGATATAATAAGCATCATATCAAAGTAAAGTTGGTGTCACGCGATGTTGTGTGGTCCTCCCACTACGACTATTCGAGAAAGCCTGCAGTTTATTAGGCTACAGATTAAATTAATTATGATGATCATCACAGGTTGGTGAAAGTGCAAGGTGATGAGCTTGGTGCTCCTTTCCAATAAATATTGAAGGTCTTAATCTCGTGACATGATCATTGATGCTTGCCTGCCGTTTGACCAAATGATCTTGCTCTTTTGTCCACAATAATCTCATCATGTAGGCTATACATGCGCTTTAGCCAACACGCTAGAACCCATGTGCCAATACCAGAGTGGGCACACTCACTATATAATGCAATTTTATTTGTGAATAAACCATCAGTAAAGTTTAAAAAGCGATGGAGACCCATTTCACTTGTATTTTTTATTCAGTACACAGGAATTTACTCACAAAAGGTACACTATATATACAAACGTATGTGGACACCCCTTCAAATAACTGGATTCAGCTATTTCAGCCAAACCTGTTGCTGACAGGTGTATAAAATCTAGCACGCAGCCATGCACTATCCATAGACAAACATTGGCAGTAGAATGGCCTTACTGAAGAGCTGAGTGACTTTCAACATGGCACTGTCATAGGATGCCACATTGCCAAAAATTTCTGCCCTGCTAGAGCTGCCCCAGTCAACTGTAAATGTTGTTATTGTGAAGTGAAAATGTCTAGGAGCAACAAAGGCTCAGCTGTGAAGTATTAGGCCACACAAGCTCACAAAACAAAGACGAAACAAGACAAAAAAATGGTCTGATCCCCGTGGCAACACTCACTACCAAGTTCCAAACTGCCTCTGGAAGCAACTTCAGCACAAAAACTGTTCGTTGGGAGATTCATGAAATGGGGTTCCATGTCTGAGCAACCGCACATAAGCCTTAGATCACCATGTGCAATGATAAGCGTCGGCTGGAGTGGTGTAAAGCTCGCAGCCATTGGACTCTGGAGCAGTGGAAATGCATTCTCTGGAATGATGAGTTACGCTTCACCATCTGAAAGTCCGAAGGACGAATCTGGATTTGGCGGATGCCAGGAGAACGCAGGTATGCCCCAATGCATAGTGCCAACTGTAAAGTTTAGTGGAGGAGGAATAATGGTCTGGGGCTGTTTTTTATGGTTCGGGATATGCCCCTTAGTTCCAATGAAGGGAAATCTTAATGTTACAGCATACAATGACATTCAAGACGTGCTTCCAACTTTGTTGCAACAGTTCGGGGAAGGTCTTTTCCTGTTTCAGCATGACAATGCCCCTGTGCACAAAGCGCAGTCCATGCAGAAATGGTTTGTTGAGATCGGTGTGGAAGAACCTTTGGGATGAATTGGAACGCCAACTGCGAGCCAGGCCTAATCGCCCAATATCAGTGCCTGACCACACTAATGCCCTTGTGGCTGAATGGAAGCAAGTCCCCGCAGTAATGTTCCATAATGTGGAAAGCCTTCCCAGAAGAGTGGAGGCTGTTATAGCTGCAAAGGGGGGACCAACTCCATATTAATGCCCATGATTTTGGAATGAGATGTTCGACGAGTGTCCACATACTTTTGGTCATGTACTGTGTGTGTGTGTGTGTGTGTGTGTGTGTGTGTGTGTGTGTGTGTGTGTGTGTGTGTGTGTGTGTGTGGTGTATTTATTTTTTGTTGAAGAATACTATTATTGAACATAAGTAGAAATATTGCATTATGAACTGAGGAGTATGGTTGATGAATTTTGCTTATTTGGTTTTCTATTATGGGTATTTAAAACCATTAGGGAGCCTTTCCTGGTCTCGCTCCTTTTTTCCCATTTTCCCCTTCCCTTCACCTATTTAGGTTTTTGGCAGAATGGGTCAACTAGGCCTCAGGTATGGCGGTACCTTACAGTTTTTTGACCGCTACGCTAATACTTGGACCTAGAGAGCAGAAATGATTAAATATTACAGCATTAGACCTCTCACTAAAGGCATCAGTCATACAAAAGTTATACTTATATCCAAACTGGTTCTCTAGTAAATTGGTAGGAATGTCTCAACCTATGTTCAAGAATGGCCTTTTTCCCTTTATTCAGATTACACCTGCTCACTTTCGGTAGTTTGAAAAGGAAATAATCTCCAAAATATCGTTATTTTTTAAACGAGCCTTAGAAAGTTGGTTGCAATTTCAGTTTAATCCACCTGAAAAGACAGAACAAATAATACAAATATTGTAGTTAAACTCAAATACACTAATTGATAAAAAAATACGTATTTTTCGAAGAAATGTTTGAAAAAGGTATAATTTTATTGAATGATATCATAAATCGGACTGGTGGAGTTATGTCACACATGCAGCTAACACAGACATATGGAAATGTCTGCTCTACCCAAAATTACAACCAATTAATTGCAGCATTACCACAAAAACGGAAGAGGCAAGTAGAAGGGGCAAAAAGTAAGGAACTTGTACGTCGGCCCTGTATTAAAGAACATAAATGGTTAAAGAAAAGTGTGATAAATAAAAACATATACCAATTTAATTTAAGGACCAAAAAAACTGACAGCTGTGCCATATAAATTGCAAACTAGTTGGGAAGAGATTTTCGATGTACCCATTCCATGGCACATGGTTTATGAACTGATACGCAAAACAACGCTGGATTCAAAACTTACAATTTTTTCAATTTAAATTACTTTACAATATTCTTTCAACCAATAGAATGTTATATATATAGGGTGGATACAATCTTCCCATCTCTGCAGATTTTGCTGTGAGGAGGCAGAGGCATTAGATCATTTATTTTGGTATTGTCCATATGTAGCTCGTTTTTGGTCACAGGTCCAGGAATGGCTGAAGAATTGCAACATTAGCCTAGAACTAATGCTGCAGATAGCAATACTGGGTTATTTGAAAAGCCATAGTCAATCAATCAATAATATAATAATTATTTTAGCAAAAATGTTTAGTTTTAATTTACAATCTGTAGAAGCTATGAGAATAGAAAGATTCAGTACTTTTGTGAAGCATCACAGCACAGCTAAAAAATATATGACAAATAGAAATCCAAAATGGATGATGTTGAGAGATAGATGGGAGGGGTTGAATGGAGCTGAAGGGTGGGACTAATAACAAGATAACCAATGTAAAACATATGGAGTTTGTAAAATGTATAGAGGTTCAGACGTTTTCTGAAATAGCACAGTTACAAATAGAAATCAAACTGGATGGACATCATAAATAGGAAGGACTAAAAACAAACAAAATATAACTATTGTAAAATAGATTGTGTCTGTAAAATGTGTTTAAGATGTATCAAATTAAATCAAATGTATTTATATAGCCCTTCTTACATCAGCTGATATCTCAAAGTGCTGTACAGAAACCCAGCCTAAAACCCCAAACAGCAAGTAATGCAGGTGTAGAAGCACGGTGGCTAGGAAAAACTCCCTAGAAAGGCCAAAACCTAGGAAGAAACCTAGAGAGGAACCAGGCTATGAGGGGTGGCCAGTCCTCTTCTGGCTGTGCCGGGTGGAGATTATAACAGAACATGGCCAAGATGTTCAAATGTTCATAAATGACCAGCATGGTCAAATAATAATAATCACAGTAGTTGTCGAGGGTGCAACAAGTCAGCACCTCAAGAATAAATATCAGTTGGCTTTTCATAGCCGATCATTGAGAGTATCTCTACCGCTCCTGCTGTCTCTAGAGAGTTGAAAACAGCAGGTCTGGGACAGGTAGCACGTCCGGTGAACAGGTCAGGGTTCCATAGCCGCAGGCAGAACAGTTGAAACTGGAGCAGCAGCACGGCCAGGTGGACTGGGGACAGCAAGGAGTCATCATGCCAGGTAGTCCTGAGGCATGGTCATAGGGCTCAGGTCCTCCAAGAGAGAGAAAGAAAGAAAGAGAGAGAATTTGAGAGAGCATACTTAAATTCACAAAGGACACCGGATAAGACAGGAGAAATACTCCAAATATAACAGACTGACCCTAGCCCACCGACACATAAACTACTGCAGCATAAATACTGGAGGCTGAGACAGGAGGGGTCAGGAGACACTGTGGCCCCATCCGATGATACCCCCGGACAGGGCCAAACAGGCAGGATATAACCCCACCCACTTTGCCAATGCACAGCCCCCACACCACTAGAGGGATAACTTCAACCACCAACTTACCATCCTGAGACAAGGCCAAGTATAGCCCACAAAGATCTCCGCCACGGCACAACCCAAGGGGGGGCGCCAACCCAGACAGGAAGACCACGTCAGTGACTCAACCCACTCAAGTGACGCACCCCTCCTAGGGACGGCATGGAAAAACACCAGTAAGCCAGTGACTCAGCCCCTGTAATAGGGTTAGAGGCAGATAATCCCAGTGGAGAGAGGGGAACCGGCCAGGCAGAGACAGCAAGGGCGGTTCGTTGCTCCAGAGCCTTTCCGTTCACCTTCACACTTTCACACGTTCACCTTCACACATGTATAAACTGAAGGTAGAAGCCTAAGTGTTTATTAGTTTACTCCAATTGGGGGAAGGGTGGTAGGGTTTGCGGGAATAATAGAGGTATATTCTTAAAAAGTATGTATATCTATATAGTTATGTGTATGTATATATGTGTATATGTATGCATGCGTGTATGTATATGGAGATATATATATATATATATTTACCCCAAAAAATATATGGGGATTTGGAAATGATGCAGACAATTACATTGATGGAATCTTTCCGCAATATTAAGCTGATCCACCCCAAAACATTTTTTACAAAACAATACTTGGAACTAAGAAATCTGCTATTAGTCTACACTTTTTGTTTACCGTTTAAATCTGATCGCTTTGACTTTGACCATTTATGGAATATAGCATACAAAATTACCTTTGTTTGGAAAATGAATGTATGTTTGTTTTTACACGATTGGCGCTTTGGATTCCCTGTTTTGTGGTTGTTTTGGAAGCATGTCTGAAGGAGACATCACATATCTGTGGCCTCACATATCTGTGGCCTCAAGGCTAGTTTGGAATTGGATTACGAATTGCCTTTATATTTGTAAAAAAAAATTCAGCTGGATGGAACGCTGATGAGTGGTTTATCAGCGTGATCAAACATCAAAAGTAAAGAGTAAACAAGCGCTGCTACTCTACTTTTTTATTATATTTTACCTTTATTTAACTAGGCAAGTCAGTTAACCTCTGGGCGGGCATACGGGACGGACATCCAACGAAAAATCCTATCGCCATTAGCATAACAAAATGTATTTTCTTTTCTTTTCAAATATAGGACTATGTTATATCGTTTTATAGATACACCTCTCCTGAATCGAACCACGTTGTCCGATTTCAAAAAGGCTTTACAGCAAAAGCAAAACATTAGATTATGTTAGAGGAGTATATCGTAAAAGTAGCCACATAGCCATTTTCCGACCAACCACATGCATCACAAATAACCAAAAAACATCTAAATGCAGCACTAACCTTTGACAATCTTCATCAGATGACACTCCTAGGACATCATGTTACACAATACATGCATTCTTTTGTTCGATAAAGTTCATATTTATATATAAAAACAGCATTTTACAACGGCGCGTGACGTTGACTAACTATTTTCCCTCAAATGCATCCGGTGAAACAGCGCTACAATTGACTAAATTACTATTCGAAAACATTTAAAATTTAATATTGTCATTCTAAGATTTATAGATGAATATCTCTTGAAAGCACATGTAATGCCAGATTTAAAAATAACTTTACTGGGTAATCACACTTTGCGATAAAAGGGGATGCGATACTCAGAAAAATAGGCTACCGTTACAGGTCAGCGCCATCTTGGAACAATCGCATATCAAATCTACTCTTGTATACTATTGTCAATAATCTCTTACCTTTGATTATCTTCATCAGAAAGCACTTCCAGAAATCCCAGGTCCACAACAAATGTATTTTCGTTCGAAAAAGTTCATCCTTTATGTTCCAATAGCTTGTTCTTGTTAGCGCGTTCTGAAGGCTGCTCCAAAAGTTCCGTCGGCCGCGGGACTCCTCTTTCAACAAAATGCATTTTTTTTTATTTAGGTTCGTTCAAACATGTCAAACGTTGTATAACATAAATCTTTAGGGCCTTTTTCAACCAGAGCTCCAATAACATTCAAGGGGGACGATTGCATTGTCTTTCAAAACGTTTCGAAAGGGGAGGGTAGCCAGGGGCGCCGGCGTCATAATGGTGATGGCCCTCCTCATGTGACCACGTTCCACAGACTCTCATTGTGTCAGTTTTCACAGTAGAAGGCTCAAACCACTTTGTAAAGACTGGGGACATCTAGTGGAAGCAATAGGAAGTGCTCAATGAACCATTGCTCACGGTGTGATTTATAGGCAAAGTGTTGAAGTTGAGTCCGCAATTCAGAATTCCACTTCCTGTTACGATCTGTCTCGGGGTTTTGACTGCCATATGACTTCTGTCATACTCACAGACACCATTCAAACAGTTTTAGAAACTTTAGGGTGTTTTCTATCCACAAGTATTAATTATATGCATATCCTAGCTTCTGAGTTTGAGTAGGAGGCCGTTTAAAATGGGCACGAATTTCTTTCAAAAATCGCTGTAGCGCCCCCTATCCTAGGCGACCGTCAAGAGGTTAAGAACAAATTCTTATTTATAATGACTGCCTACCCTGGGCCAAACCCTAACCCAGATGACACTGGGCCAATTGTGTGGCACCCTATGGAACTCCCAATCACTGCCAGGTGTGATACAGCCTGGAATCGAACCAGGGTCTGTAGTGACGCCTCTAGCGCTGAGATGCAGTGACTTAGACCGCAATGCCCCTGTGACAACAATTGTGGACCCCTTGTGGCCCCCCTAAATGTGGAGTATGAAATAATTTTTACATAACACATTTTCTATCGTTCTTTTTTTACATCCATTATTAGACAGTGGCAATGATGATGATTATGAACATGGTTTTTGCCTGCTAATGCCTGCAATGCAGTGAAGAAAACGATATGACAACAATAACGTCTAATGTAACTGGCCCCTCTAAAAGTACAACTGGCCCCAGCTTGGCCCCCCCAGTTGAAAGGGTCTAGAACCGCCACTGCTGTGCTGGTGGTTGCAAATCAATGGAATTGAATGGGATTTGATGTTCAGTGTTACATTTGAAGTCGGAAGTTTACATACACCTTAGCCAAATACATTTAAACTCAGTTTTTTACAATTCCTGACATTTAATCCTAATAAAAATTGTCTTAGGTCAGTTAGGATCACCACTGTATTTTAAGAATGTGAAATGTCAGAATAATAGTAGAGAGAATCATTTATTTCAGCTTTTATTTCTTTCATCACATTCCCAGTGGGTCAGAAGTTTACATACACTCAATTAGTATTTGGTAGCTTTGCCTTTAAATTGTTTAACTTGGGTCAAATGTTTCGGGTAGCCTTCCACAAGCTTCCCACAATAAGTTGGGTGAATTTTGACCCATTTCTCCTGACAGAGCTGGTGTACATGATTCAGGTTTGTAGGCCTCAATGCTCGCACATGCTTTTTCAGTTCTGCCCACTAATTTTCTATAGGTTTGAGGTCAGGGCTTTGTGATGGCCACTCGAATACCTTGACTTTGTTGTCCTTAAGCCATTTTGTCACAACTTTGGAAGTATGCTTGGGGTCATTGTCCATTTGGAAGACCCATTTGCGATCAAGCTTTAATTTCCTGACTGATGTCTTGAGATGTTGCTTCAATATATCCACATACCTTTCAATCCTCATGATGCCATCTATCTTGTGAATTGCACTAGTCCCTCCTGCAGCAAAGCACCCCGACAACATAATGCTGCCACCCCCATGCTTCATGGTTGGGATGGTGTTCTTCGGCTTGCAAGCCTCCTGTAACGGGCGTCGTATAGAGGGGACCAAGGTGCAGCGTGTTGAGTGCTCATAATTATATTTAATGAAAACGAAACTCTTTGACAAAGAAACAAAACGACAGCCAACAGTTCTGTCAGGTTACATACATGAAATAGAAAAACAACTACCCACGAAAACCAAGTGGGAAAAGGCTGCCTAAGTATGGCTTCCAATCAGAGACAATGATAGACAGCTGCCTCTGATTGGAAACCATACCCATCCAAAACATAGAAACACAAACATAGAATGCCCACCCCCTATCAGACCCTGACCCAACTAAACAGAGAAAAAACAGTACTGTACTTGGCGGCGGCTCTGGTTCAGGGCGTGATCCCCCCCGCTTCTGTGTGTCGGGAGGAACCAGACCGTGGATCATCGCCAGAGGCTTTGAAACGCCAACCGCCGCTGAAGACTCTGGGCTGAAGGCCGCCGCCGAAGACTCCGGGCTGAAGGCCGCCGCCGAAGACTCCGGGCTGCGGACCGCCGCCGGAGGCTCCGGGCTGCGGACCGCCGCCGGAGGCTCCGGGCTGCGGACCGCCGCCGGAGGCTCCGGGCTGCGGAGCGCCGCCGGAGGCTCCGGGCTGCGGAGCGCCGCCGGAGGCTCCGGGCTGCGGAGCGCCGCCGGAGGCTCCGGGCTGCGGAGCGCCGCCGGAGGCTCCGGGCTGCGGAGCGTCGCCGGAGGCTCTGGCCTGGGGAGGGTCGCCGGAGGCTCCGGACTGGGGAGCGTCGCCGGAGGCTCCGGACTGGGGAGCGTTGCCGGAGGCTCCGGACTGGAGAGCGTCGTTGTAGGTTCCGGACTAGGGACCGTTGCTGCAGGCTCCACACCATGGATCATTTCTACAGACTCCGGGCCATGGATCATCGCTCCAGGCTTCTTGCCATGGATTATCCCTACAGGCTCCGGACCATGGATAATCCCTACAGGCTTCTTGCCATGGATTATCCATACAGGCTCCAGGCCATGGATTACCTCTGGAGGCTTCGTGCCATGGAACATCCCTACAGGCTCTGGGCCATGGATCATCACTGGAGGCTTCTTGCCATGGATTATCACTGGATGCTTTTCTTGTGGAGCTGGAACAGGTCTCACCGGACTGGAGAGACGCACTGGAGGGAGAGTGCGAGGAGCAGGCACCGGATGTACTGGGCTATGGAGGCGCACTGGAGGGAGAGTGCGAGGAACAGACACATGTTCCCCACGATAAGCACGGAGAGTTGGCTCAGGTCTCACCCCTGGCCCAGCCAAACTACCCGTGTGCCCCCCCAAATCTTTCTGCCTCTCGTTCTTCCCCGGTAGGCTACGATTCCTGTCCAAAACCTGGCCCCAAGTCCAGTTTCTCCTTTCAATCCACTCCTCCATCGACCAGGTATCCATCTCTGCCCGGGCACGCCGCTTGATCCAATCGTGGTGGGTAGTTCTGTAACGGGCGTTGTATAGAGGGGACCAAGGCGCAGCGAGTTGAGTGCTCATAATTATATTTAATGAAAACGAAACTCTTTGACAAAGAAACAAAACGACAGCCAACAGTTCTGTCAGGTGACATACACGAAACAGAAAACAACTACCCACGAAAACCAGGTGGGAAAAGGCTGCCTAAGTATGGCTTCCAATCAGAGACAACGATAGACAGCTGCCTCTGATTGGAAACCATACCCGGCCAAAACATAGAAACACAAACATAGAATGCCCACCCCCTATCACACCCTGACCCAACTAAACAGAAAAAACAGCTCTCTTAGGTCAGGGCGTGACAACTCCCCCTTTTCCCTACAAACATAACGATGGTCATTATGGCTAACAGTTCTATTTTTGTTTCATCAGACCAGAGGACATTTCTCCAAAAAGTACAATCTTTGTCCCATGTGCAGTTGCAAACCGTAGTCTGGCTTTTTTTATGGCGGTTTTGGAGCAGTGGCTTGCTGAGCGGCCTTTCAGGTTATGTCGATATAGGACTCGTTTTACTGTGGATATAGATACTTTTGTACCTGTTTCCTCCAGCATCTTCACATGGTCCTTTGCTGTTGTTCTGAGATTGATTTGCTCTTTCAACACCAAAGTACGTTCATCTCTAGGAGACAGAACGCGTCTCCTTCCTGAGCGGTGTGACGCCTACGAGGTCCCATGGTGTTTATGCTTGTGTGCTATTGTTTGTGCAGATGAACATGGTACCTTCAGGCATTTGGAAATTGCTCCCAAGGATGAACCAGACTTGTGGAGTTCTACAATTTTTTTCTGAGGTCTTTAGAAAATAGTAAAAATATAGAAAACCCTTGAATGAGTAGGTGTATCCAAACTTTTGACTGGTACTATACACACACACACACACACACACACACACACACACACACATATATATTTAAACATAGTACATATTATATATGCTAGAAGCACCTCGCCCTGTTGCCAGTAAATCATTGGATCTGATTAATTCGATTCAGTGCAATTCAATATTTGAGGATTACAACCATAGAAGTACAATTTATTTATGCTACTAATAAGCTTTTTGCTCATGATCACTGTCAAATGCTCACTGCCACCCTATGTGTGCAACTATGATTGATTTTGCTCGCAAAAATTACTTGGGCTATGTAAATTGGTTAATTGTTAGGCCACTCATTTTGAATCGATCGGTGGCATCTTGTGTGACCATAAAGGTCTTTGTGCTACTTGACACAGTAATATAATTTGATTACAGAGGCTACTGGCCTGCCCTACATCATAGAAGGCCCTTCACAATAGAAATATCATGACTATTGGGATGCATAACTGCCATGGTAATTTGGAATGATCAGTTAAAGAGTATTATCGGTAATGTAGTCATTCTACAGATTTAAAATTTTATATTTTCAAAATGTTCTCCCTCATGAGGAGAGAAGATAATGAAGTTAACAGAAGTAACAAGTAAAGGTAGACCTACCAGTTAGTGTTTTTACTGATATGTACTTGGTTTATGAATAATTAAATTATTCAAACTCAAAATTCTATTACCGAATTGGTAAGACAATTTCTGGAAAATCTGTAAATGAATGAATTGGCTACAATAGGAAATCATAGTCGTCACAAATGAGTTGGGTCACCTGCTATGGTCCTGCATTCCACTGGCATACTGTTATGTTCAGCTCATAAGTTTTCTTTCTCTTTCTGTCTTCAAGTGTGAAGAGTCTGGACAACCTCTTCCTCTCTCTATCCCTCTCCCTCTCTATTTCTCTCTCTCTCTCTGCCACTCTCTCTCCAGTTCATGTCAACTCTCCCATATCTTACTGACACCTACCCATGAACCCCCTTTCTTTCCATTTACTGTAACCAGCATCCTTACCCACTGAGCAGCACCGACCGACACCAGACGTCCTTTACATTGAAAAGTAGCTGAAATTTGGTCAGTCTGCCCTGGCCTTGATTTCAACATCCACAGAGGTTGTTTTTGATTCAGTCCGGACCAGCTTTAATTTCAACGTCCACAGAGGTTGTTTTTGATTCAGTCCGGACCAGCTTTAATTTCAACATCCGCAGATGAGTTTTGGTCAGGTCCGGAACTGTCTTCATTTGGCCCAATCATAGACATCTATGTTTCACAAGTTTGGAGAGCACAGTACACTACAGTACAGTACAGTACAGTGAAATAAAGTAAAAAGTTTACTACAGTATAGTTCAGTACAATTATGTACTGTAGAGTAGAATAGAGTTCAGTACAGTACACAGTAGAGCACACTGGAGTTGAGTACCATATAATGAACTGTACTCTACTGTTCTGTTCTGTGCTGTACTGAGCTCTACTGTGATGTTCTTTGATGTCCAAACTTGTGAAACATAGACGTTTATGATTCGTTCTGATTTGGTCAGGTCTGGACCAACAAGTTTGGTCTTGTTTGGGGGTGGAGCTTATTAAAATAATAGCCAGTGTGTAGAATAATACCCAAATATGCAAAGGAGGATATTGCATATTTCTACCTTTGTGTACCTATTTAGTATACATCATCATGAAAATAATTACATTTGTATCCATAATTATGCATTTCTATGTAGTACAAATCAGGGACGCATGAACAAATTATTTTGCCGTGACTCTGTAACCGAGTGTAAATCCTCTTCAATTACTGTAGTTCAGTAACCAAAATAGATTTTTTTCAAAGTCAAGGTGTCATGTGGGAGATCTAGCCATAATGTGGAGACAGTGGAAGGATAAGACACATATTTTAATACTATTTGTATACGCGTAGGGGAGACTGAGTTTGGTTGTAACACTTTTTAATAATTAGTGTACCAGACCAAATCTGAACCAATCATAGACGTCTATGTTTCAAAAGTGACTATGTATAGATAATAAACAGCGAGTAGCAGCAGTGTAAAAAAAATGAGGGGGGGGGGGGGTCAATGTAAATAGTCCAGGTGGCCATTTGATAAATTCTTCATCAGTCTTATAGCTTGGGGGTAGAAGCTGTTAAGGGGCCTTTTGGACCTAGACTTGGCGCTACAGTACTGCTTGCCGTGCGGTAGCAGAGAGAACGGTCTATAAATTGGGTGACTGGAGTCTTTGACAATTTTTTGGGCCTTCCTCTGACACCGCCTAGTATATAAGTCCTGGATGGCAGTGTTGTGGAAATTCTTACACAGGGACACTCAAAGTCTATCTAAAATTAATCCTTGTTTATTTGTCAGCTCACTGGAGAGGTTCCAACATACTGAATGCACCATATGTGAACGTCTGTCTGTCAGAAGCTCTGCTTGCTTGAATACAGCTATACACAGACAAGTTATATTTGCATGATTTAGCATAATTAATTAATCCTTACCGTTTTTTGTCATTCATGTCACCGACCGATACTGGTTCATAACATGTGACAGACCAATAACTCACGAGGCTTCTTCTCTCTATACTGAGACCTTGAAACTGAGATCTTTCATTCAAAACAAGGTTTGGGCGTACTGCCAAATTGCAGCTACTGATAAGTGAGGATTCGTTCAATCAGTCACTTGCGTGAACACAGAAATTGTTTTATAGAACATCACATGAATGGAAGACAGAAATTAGTTATAAGAAAAAGCACATGCATAAAATTTCCATCACAGCAGTAAGCTTGGACCCAGTGACGTACTGGGCTGTGCGTACTACCCTCTGTAGCGCCTTACTGTCAGATGCTGAGCAGTTGCCATACCAGGAGGTGATGCAACAGGTCAGGATGTTCTCGATGGTGCAGCCATATAACTTTTTGAGGATCTGGAGGCCCATGCCAAATCTTTTCAGTCTCCTGAGGTGGAAAAGGTGTTGTCGTGCACTTTTCACGACTGTCTTGGTGTGTTTGGACCATGATAGTTTGTTGGTGATGTGGACACCAAGGAACTTGAAACTCTCGACCTGCTCCACTACAGCCCCGTCGACCTCTTGGGGCTATGTGGGACGCTAGCGTGCCACCCGTGGTGCACCCTATCAACAGCAGGTGCATTTCAAGAGCGGCAAATTTGAAACCAAATAAATGTCAAAATTCAAATTTTTCAAACATACAACTATCTTACACCCTTTGAAAGATAAACATCTCCTTAATCTAACCATGTTGTCCGATTTCAAAAAGGTTTTACGGCGAAAGCATAAAGTTAGATTATGTTAGGAGAGTACATTGACAATAGCTGTGTGTAATGTTTTGTCAATTCAAAGACAGGCGTCGCCAAAACCATAAAAGCAGCTAAAATGATGCACTAACCTTTTACAATCTCCATCAGATGACACTCCTAGGACATTATGTTAGACAATAAATGCATTTTTAGTTCTATCAAGTTCATATTTATATCCAAAAACAGCGGTTTACTATGGCGTTGATGTTCAGGAAATCGTTTCCCTCCAATAACCGGCAGTCAAGTCAGCACCACAAATTAAATAATTAAAATTAGAAAACATTGGTAAAATATTATATTGTCATTTAAAGAATTATAGATTTACATCTCTTGAACGCAATCAACTTGCCAGATTTAAAAATAACCTTACTGGGAAATCACACTTTGCAATAATCTGAGCACTGTGCCCAGAAAAATATGCTTTGCTATACAGACAAACGGCCATGTTGGAGAGATCTAAAATCGAAAATACTATGTAAATAATCCATTACCTTTGATTCTCTTCATCAGATGTCACTTCCAGGAATCCCAGGTCCATAACGAATGTAGTTTTGTTCAAAAAAGCTCATCATTTATGTCCAAAAAGCTCCGTGTTGTTAGCACATGATCTAAGCCAGCCGGACTTCTCGTCATGAACGAGGGGAAAAAATATATTTCCGTTCGTTCAAACATGTCAAACGTTGTATAGCATAAATCATTAGTGCCTTTTTTAACCAGAACATGAATAATATTCAAGGTGGACGAATGCATTCTCTTTTATAACGTATTGGAACGAGGGTACCCAACATGAACTCGCGCGCCAGAGTCTAATCGACCATCACCGTTCCAAAGCTCTTGTTCGGTCAGATCTCACAGTAAAAGACTCAAAACACTTTGTAAAGGCTGGTGACATCTAGTGGAAGCAATAGGAAGTGCCAAAACATTAATCAACCCCTGTGTGTTTCAATGGCATAGGCTTAAAGGTAATTCAACACATCAGGTATCCACTTCCTGTCAGAAAATGTCTCAGGGTTTTGCCTGCCAAATGAGTTCTGTTATACTCACAGACACCATTCAAACAGTTTTAGAACCTTTAGGGTGTTTTCTATCCATATATAATAAGTATATGCATATTCTAGTTACTGGGTAGGATTAGTAACCAGATTAAATCGGGTACGTTTTTTTATCCAGCCGTGAAAATACTGCCCCCTAGCCCCAACAGGTTAATGTGGGCCTGTTATCCATTGTGACCACTGATAGGTGCCCAAACTTGTCAGGAAAAAACGTTGGCCTTTTGAAAAGGCTACAAGACCAAATAGCTGAGCTGAACTCAGATCCAAAAATTATTTTCCCACATTGCATTATTCATTAGGAGGTGCTCTGTAAATGTGTTCTGAAAATAAGCCATGTTGTGGATACAGTCAATAAAGTGGTACACTTCATAAGAGCAAAATCTTTAAACCACAGGCAGTTTGTCTCACTGTTGGAAGAGACAGAGTCGGGTCATGCAGGTCTCCCCTACCACACAAATGTGAGATGGCTGAGTTTGGGGAAGGTGCTTAAAACGGTGTGAGACTTGAAGTCGGAAATTGCTGAGTTTTTGCAAATGAAAGGAAAATATGTGGATTTCCCTCAACTGCAAGATAAAGAATGGTTGGCTGATTTTTGCTTCACCGTGGACATCATGGCCCTGAATTCCAAACTACAAGGGAAGGGCCTTTTTGCACATCAAATGTACAGCCTTGTCAAAGCCTTCAAGTGAAAATTACTGACCTGTCAAGTAGAAGCCAACAATCTCACCCACCTTCCGACGCTACTAGTCTGTTCCCTATCAGATGACCAGAAGAGAAGTATACATCGCTGCTGCGTGCTTTGAACGGTGAGTTTTCTCATCGTTTTGAGGATTTCAAAGTGTTGGAAAATGACATGCTGTTGGTTTCTTCTCCTTTCACCTTCAATGTGGATAACGCTCCCACTGACCTGCAACTTGAGCTCATCGATCTTCAGTCTGACGCACTGATTGGAGAACTATTCAAAACAACGTCACTGACAAGGTTCTATGCATCTCTCGATGAACAAAACTTTCCAAAGAGTAGGAGTCATGCTCATATGTATGTGAACAGACATTTTCAATAAAGAAATATAACTTCTCTAGGGTAGGGGGCAGTATTTTGACGTCCGGATGAAAAGTGTGCCCGTAGTAAACTGCCTGCTACCCAGACCCAGCATGTAGGATATGCATATTATTTGTAGATTTGGATAGAAAACACTCTGAAGTTTCTAAAACTGTTTGAATGATGTCTGTGAGTATAACAGAACTCATATGGCAGGCAAAAACCTGAGAAACATCCAACCAGGAAGTGGGAAATCTGAGGCTTGTAGTTTCTTCAAGTGATTGCCTACCTAACACACAGTGACTTAGGGTTCATTTTGCACTTCCTAAGGCTTCCACTAGATGTCAACAGTCTTTAGAAAGTTGTTTGAGGCTTCTATGGTGAACAGAGAGCAAACAAAGGAAGTTGGAATTTGTTGACTCAGGAAAGGACATGAGTTCATTGGCGCACATTCACGTTAGAGGTAGCTGTGTTCCATTACATTTTTCAAGACATTGGAATCGTCTGGTTGGAATATTATTGTATTAAGTTTTATGTTAAAAAGGCCCTAAAGATTGATGCTATTCATCGTTTGACATGTTTCTACGAACGTAAATATAACTTTTTTTGACTTTTCGTCGTGAAATTTTTGGCGCGCTTCCTACATTTGGAGTAGCTTACTGAATGTGTTAACCTGTTAGGGCTAGGGGGCAGCATTTGCACGTCTGGATAAAAAAAATGTACCCGATTTAATCTGGTTACTAATCCTACCCAGTAACTAGAATATGCATATACTTATTATATATGGATAGAAAACACTCTAAAGTTTCTAAAACTGTTTGAATGGTGTCTGTGAGTATAACAGAACTCATTTGGCAGGCAAAACCCTGAGACATTTTCTGACAGGAAGTGGATACCTGATGTGTTGTATTGACTTTAAACCTATCCCATTGAAAAACACAGGGGTTTAGGAATATTTTGGCACTTCCTATTGCTTCCACTAGATGTCACCAGCCTTTACAAAGTGTTTTGAGTCTTCTGGAGGGAGATCTGACCGAACAAGAGCCATGGAACGATGATGTCCCATTAGACACCTGGCGCGCGAGTTCATGTTGGGTACCCTCGTTCCAATACGTTATAAAAGAGTATGCATTCGTCCACCTTGAATATTATTCATGTTCTGGTTAAAAAAGGCCCTAATGATTTATGCTATACAACGTTTGACATGTTTGAACGAACGGAAATATATTTTTTCCCCTCGTTCATGACGAGAAGTCCGGCTGGCTTAGATCATGTGCGAACAAGACGGAGATTTTTGGACATAAATGATGAGCTTTTTTGAACAAAACTACATTCGTTATGGACCTGTGATACCTGGAAGTGACATCTGATGAAGAGAATCAAAGGTAATGGATTATTTACATAGTATTTTCGATTTTAGATCTCCCCAACATGACGTCTAGTCTGTATCGCAACGCGTATTTTTCTGGGCGCAGTGCTCAGATTATTGCAAAGTGTGATTTCCCAGTAAGGTTATTTTTAAATCTGGCAAGTTGATTGCGTTCAAGAGATGTAAATCTATAATTCTTTAAATGACAATATAATATTTTACCAATGTTTTCTAATTTTAATTATTTAATTTGTGACGCTGACTTGACTGCCGGTTATTGGAGGGAAACGATTTCCTCAACATCAATGCCATAGTAAAACGCTGTTTTTGGATATAAATATGAACTTGATAGAACAAAAAATGCATGCATTGTCTAACATAATGTCCTAGGAGTGTCATCTGATGGAGATTGTAAAAGGTTAGTGCATCATTTTAGCTGGTTTTATGGTTTTGGTGACCCTGTATTTGACTTGACAAAACATTACACACAACTCTTGTAAATGTACTGTCCTAACATACTCTAAATTTATGCTTTCGCCGTAAAACCTTTTTGAAATCGTAAAACGTGGTTAGATTAAGGAGATGTTTATCTTTCAAATGGTGTAAAATAGTTGTATTTTGACATTTATTTGGATTCAAATTTGCCGCTCTTGAAATGCACCTGCTGTTGATGGAGTGCACCACGGGTGGCACGCTAGCGTCCCACCTAGCCCATAGAGGTTAACAACAAGGAGGTATTTGGACATAAATTATGGACTTTATCGAACAAAACAACATTTATTGTGGACCTGGGATTCCTGGAAGTGCCTTCTGATGAAGATCATCAAAGGTAAGTGAATATTTATAATGCTATTTATGATTTTAGATGACTCCAAAATGGCGGGTATCTGTATTGCCTGCTGTTGTTTCCTGAGCGCCGTACTCAGATTATTGCAAAGTGTGCTTTCCCCGTGAAGCTTTTTTGAAATCTGTCACAGCGGTTGCATTAAGGAGATGTTTTTCTATAATTCTTTGAATAACAGTTTTATATTTTATCAACGTTTATGATGAGTATTTCTATAAATTGATGTGCTCATTTAACGGAAGTTTTTGAAGGAAAATCAATTCTGAACATTACGGGCCAATGTAAAATGAGGTTTTTGGATATAAATATGAACTTTATCGAGCAAAACATACATGTATTGTGTAACATGAAGTCCTATGAGTGCCATCTGACAAAGATCATCAAAGGTTAGTGCTTAATTTTAGCTGTATTTCTGGTTTTTGTGACGCCTCTCCTTGGTTGGAAAATGGCTGTGTGGCTTTTATTGTTTAGGCGCTGTCCTAACATAATCTAATGTTTTGCTTTCGCCGTAAAGCCTTTTTGAAATCGGACAATGTGGTTGGATTAACGAGAGTCTTATCTATAAAATGGTGTATAATACTTGTATGTGTGAGAAATTTGAATTATGAGATTTTTGTCATTTTGAATTTGGGCCCTGCTTTTCACTGGCTGTTGAATAGTGTGTCCCGCAGGTGGGACAGTCACGTCCCACATACCCAAGAGAGGATAACAAGTCAAGGCACAGATCATCTCTTACTGACTCTCACCTCTCAGCAATTCTGCGCATAGTGACGTCAGAGAATATACCTGACTTCACTGCTCTAGTCAATGCCCATCAGAGACTTCACTCCTCACACTGATTGTGTAGTTTAATTGTAATGTTGAGCTCTCTCTTTCTTGTGTTTTTCTGCATACCCATTAACAAGAGTTCTGTCCGTGGTGCTGAATTTCACAGTGTACTTTTCCCTATGTGTAATACATTGCATGTTTAATAATGAAAATACCTACCAAACAGAGAACATGGATGTGGTTTATTTCTGTGCATGTTAAAAAAGTTAAATAAGTAGCATATCTGGATGTGATTTACAGTAGATATATCTGTCAACACAATCATACACATGTGGTATAATCCTGTAATATGATTCTGGCACGCGAAGGCAAAAATATATTCTAATGTGGCCCTCCATGGAAAATATTTGCCCAGGCCTGCTATAGGCTGTCTCATCGTTGTCAGTGATCAGGCACTGTTGTGTCGTCATCAAACTTAATGTTGGAGTCGTGCTTGGCCACGCAGTCGTGGGTGAACAGGGAGTACAGAAGAGGACTAAGCACGCACCCCTGAGGGGCCCCGGTGTTGAGGATCAGTGTGGCAGATGTGGTGTTACCTGCCCTTACCAACAATGATAATTAAGATGCGTGTTACCACATGGCTTGACCTAGGAACTCACAAATAGCACTGTTATGGGATCGGTGTCCCTTCCACGGGACGATTGAACTAACGTATGCTAATGCGATTAGCATGAGGTTGTAAGTGACAAGAACATTTCCCAGGACATAGAAATATCTGATATTTGGCAGAAAGCTTACATTCTTGTTAATTAAACAGCATGTCCAATTTACAGTAGCTATTACAGTGAAGGAATACCAGGCGATTGTTTGAGGAGAGTGCACAATTATGAAGATGAAAAGTTATTAATAAACAAATCAGGCACATTTGGACACTCTTGGCACAACATTTTGAACAGAAATGCAATGGTTCATTGGATCAGTCTAAAATGTTGCACATACACTGTTGCCATCTAATCGCCAAAATCTAAATGGCACCTGGGTTGGAATAATACATTATGGCCTTTCTCTTGCATTTCAAAGATGATGGTACAAAAAACATACAAAAGAACGGTTGTTTTTTTTCTTTGTATTATCTTTTTCCAGATCTATTGTGTTATATTCTCCTACATTCCTTTCACATTTCCACAGGCTTCAAAGTGTTTCCTTTCAAATGGTACTAAGAATATGCATATCCTTGCTTCAGGGACTGAGCTACAGGCAGTTAGATTTGGGAATGTCATTTTAGGCAAAAATAAATAAATAAGGGGTGAATTCTTAAGAGGATTAATACCCCTTCCTTCATGATCAATATATTTTCTGAATATAACATTTTATTCCATTTCAATAAAAGAAAGGCCGAACATCAATTGGACTGAAATACCGACCCAATACTGAAATTGAATTAATTTCCAAGCCTCTAATTCTGACACATTCAGTAGTGCTTGAAGAGGAATAAAAAAGGTGCCAGAACTGATTTACAGTACAAGTGTTCGTATTCTAGAGCAAAATATTCTATAAGAGTTGATTTTCTTGTTTTTTTCAAAATGAGATATTAGTTAGCTATACATGATATGAACATGTTGATGTCTTTTGTTTCTTTCTCCCTTTTTAATAGATCTAAAACAGAGGTGCCTTGCAAGAATGTGCAACAAACTCTGGCCAGAGTGGAAAAGAGACAGAGAGAGCGGGATATACTGAAGTTGGAGAGGAGACTACACAGGAAGAACCACTGAAGTATGCACATTCTGATGTAACTTTTTTAATTGCACAGTGTTTTTTTCAGAATCCAATAAATTGAAAATGTTTCCTTTCGAACCACATCTGTTTGGTAGTCAGTGAATTTGTCAGTTCTTCCTGTTGTCACTTGTACATCGCACCTGAAGCAAAATACCCAGTGGGCAGACTTTACAACCAACTGGTCAATGTTACAAGCAGGTTGTCACGTATTCTCTTAGGAGCAGGAAAGGAGCAGAGTCAAATGCAGGAGACTGAGGTCCGGTAGATCAAAAGTTTATTTCCACCTTAGACAATAAGGCGTCCGAAAAAAAGCACAGGGTGCGCATAACACCCAAAAATAGGAGAATCGTACGGAAACGTTTAACGCACGGGGCGCAGCCCGGCAAACACCGTACAGAACAGTAACACGTTTAATATTAAGCCAGCGCTAACTAACACCTGTCCTCTAGCGACAGATAGACATTCCCGCACAAGAATCCCAACTGAAAATGCACACTAAATAACCCCCCACTAATTACAGACACAAAACAGGTGCGGCATAGACAGACAAAACCAAAAGACACAGAAACAATGATCGGTGGCAGCTAATAGGCCAGCGACGACGACCGCCGGGCGCCGCCCGACCGAGGAGGGGCGCCACCTTCGTTAGATACTGTGACACAGGTAAAGATGTCTTTCTGATGATGAGATCAAGACATCGTGGGGAATACATCATATTTTCATTTGGTCAGATAACCAGGTTACAACAAGATAAAGATACATATTTCTGGTTGCTAAACAACGATACAAAAAACGTTCTAATGCAACTAGTATTCAACTTGACCAGGATTTCATAAAAGACGTCATAATGATGTTGTTGCAACCAGTTTTGCCCGCTGGGTATAATTAATAACAACACCATAGATACTGCAGGCATTTCAAGACGTTCTACTCTTTCCCATTTACATGAGAGTGCTTATATGCGTAGAGGCAGTGGCATCATGCACCAATTGTTTTAACAGGTCACTAATGGTATCAATTCTGTATTTTTATTGTATAGTTTAATAATAAATATTGATCAAATTGTAGGGGAACGAGCGCCCTCAGTTTCAATAGGTGTGGCACATCTTGGCTCTATGGCCCATTACTTAACAAAACATTTTGAAAAACATTGTGGCTACTGGGCTACCTTTCAACTACTGATCAAGTAAATCCGTTTTGATGACAAGGAACATTTGGCATTGAAACTTGGCAGGTAATAGAAATGTTGAGAAGCTCTCAAATGTCTTGACTTCATATAATAATCAAATCAAATCAAATGTATTTATATAGCCCTTCTTACATCAGCTGATATCTCAAAGTGCTGTACAGAAACCCAGCCTGAAACCCCAAACAGCAAGCAATGCAGGTGTAGAAGCACGGTGGCTAGGAAAAACTCCCTAGAAAGGCCAAAACCTAGGAAGAAACCTAGAGAAACCAGGCTATGATGGGTGGCCAGACCTCTTCTGGCTGTGCCGGGTGGAGATTATAACAGAACATGGCCAAGATGTTCAAATGTTCATAAATGACCAGCATGGTCAAATAATAATAATCACAGTGGTTGTCGAGGGTGCAACAGGTCAGCACCTCAGGATTAAATGTCAGTTGGCTTTTCATAGCCGATCATTGAGAGTATCTCTAACGCTCCTGCTGTCTCTAGAGAGTTGAAAACAGCAGGTCTGGGACAGGTAGCACGTCCGGTGAATAGGTCAGGGTTCCATAGCCGCAGGCAGAACAGTTGAAACTGGTGCAGCAGCACGGCCAGGTGGACTGGGGACAGCAAGGAGTCATCATGCCAGGTAGTCCTGAGGCATGGTCCTAGGGCTCAGGTCCTCCAAGAGAGAGAAAGAAAGAAAGAGTGAAAGAGAGAATTTGAGAGAGCATACTTAAATTCACACAGGACACTGGAGAAATACTCCAGATATAACAGACTGACCCTAGCCCCCTGACACATAAACTACTACAGCATAAATCCCCCCTACCTCTGAGGAAGCACAGTTCCCGTTCAGCCCAGTCAAAACTGTTCGCTGCTCTGGCACCCCAATGGTGGAACAAGCTCCCTCACGACGCCAGGACAGCGGAGTCAATCACCACCTTCCGGAGACACCTGAAACCCCACCTCTTTAAGGAATACCTAGGATAGGATAAAGTAATCCTTCTAACCCCCCCCCCCCCCCCCCTTAAAATATTTAGATGCACTATTGTAAAGTGGTTGTTCCACTGGATATCATAAGGTGAATGCACCATTTTGTAAGTCGCTCTGGATAAGAGCGTCTGCTAAATGACTTAAATGTAAATGTAAATAAATACTGGAGGCTGAGACAGGAGGGGTCAGGAGACATTGTGACCCCATCCGATGATACCCCCCGGACAGGCTCAAACAGGCAGGACATAACCCCACCCACTTTGCCAAAGGACAGCCCCCACACCACGCCATAATAATATATGCCATGTAGCAGACACTTTTTTTCCAAAGCATCTAACAGTAATGCATGCATACATTTTACATATGGGTGGTCCTGGGAATCAAACCCATTATTCTGGCGTTGCAAGTGCAATGTTCTACCAACTGAGCTACAGAGAACCACTTTTCAGTCGATCGGTAACCCTTGGAATTTACAGGCAATTTCTTCATAGTTTGTTCAAAACAAATCAAAGTTTATTTGTCACATGCACCGAAATCAACAGGTGTAGAAGTTACAGTGAAATGCTTACTTACAAGCCCTAACCAACAGTGCAATTTAAGTAAAAAAATAGTTATTAGGTAAACAATAGATAAGTAAAGAAATACAAAATAAAAATAACAGTAAAATGACAGTGAAAATAACAGTAGCGAGGCAATGTACAGGTGGTACCGGTACAGAGTCAATGTGCGGGGGCACCGGTTAGTCGGGCTAATTGAGGTTATATGTACATATAGGTATAGTTAAAGTGACTATGCATAGATGATAAACAGAGAGTAGCAGCAGCGTAAAAGGGGGTTGGCAGGGGGGGTGACGAGACGCAATGCATATAGTCATGGTTGCCAATGTGCGGGGGGACCGGTTAGTCGGGCTAGTTGAGGTAATATGTACTTCAATGTATAGTTAAAGTGACTACGCATAGATGGTAAACAGAGAGTAGCAGCAGCATAAAAGAGGGGTTGTTGGGGGCGGGGTGATGGGACTCAATGCAAATAGTCCGGTAGCCATTTGATTACCTGTTCAGGAGTCTTATAATACAAAAGACCAGTTGTTTTTTCCAGATCTATTGTGTTATATTCTCCTACATTCCTTTCACATTTCCACAAACATCAAAGTGTTTCCTTTCAAATGGTACTAAGATTATGCATATCCTTGCTTCAGGGCCTGAGCTACAGGCAGTTCGATTTTGGAATGTCATTTTAGGTGAATATTGAAAAAAGGGGCGGATCCGTAAGATGTTAAAACCCCTTCCTTCACGATCAATATATTTTCTTAATATAACATTTTATTCCATTTCAATAAAAGAAAGGCCCTAAAATCAATGGGACTGAAATACTGACCCAATACTGAAATGTATGAATTTATTTCCATGCCTCTAATTCAGGCAGTGATGCAACCAGTCAGGATGCTCTCAATGTTGCAGCTGGAGAACCTTTTGAGGATCTGAGAACCCATGCCAAATCTTTTCAGTCTCCTGAGGGGGAATAGGTTTTGTCGTGCCCTCTTCACGACTGTCTTGGTGTGTTTGGACTATTCTAGTTTGTTGGTGATGTGGACACCAAGCTCTCAACCTGCTCCACCACAGCCCCGTCGATGAGAATGTGGGCGTGCTCGGTCCTCCTTTTCCTGTAGTCCACAATCATCTCCTTTGTTTTGATTACGTTGAGGGATAGGTTGTTATTCTGGCACCACCCAGCCAGGTCTCTGACCTCCTCCCTATAGGCAGTCTCGTCGTTGTCGGTGATCCGACTGTTGTGTTGTCTGCAAACTTAATGATGGTGTTGGAGTCGTGCCTGGACAGGGATAGTTAGCAGATGGATCCTATCTAATGTATCAACGTATTAGTAAAATTAAATACTTTTTAAGTAAAATTTTTGCTTTTGCCTGAAGCCGAAAAAAATACAACTTCAAAAGCTAGTTTGACCTATGCACTAATGAGGCTTTTCAGTATAAGCACCTTGACCTCTGCTAGAGTACTGTAGCTTTATTGATCTACTGTACTTCAACAACAGATGCACTCATATTGGATGGGTTGTCAAACCTTCTCTCAAACAGCCTAATACATACTCTTAGAGTAGGTTTACCCCATTAATGTATTTGGTAATGTAAATGGATTTTTTCATGTAAGACATCAACCCATTCCACTCATTTAAACAATATGGGGAGACACAGATTGAGTCTAGTCCTGGACTAAAAAGCAAGATCAATGGAAAATCTCCAGCCAAGATTCTATAAAGACGCGACCCAGTCGTTAATTATTTTTGATTTGTTGCTATTTATGGGTTGGTTGTTTAGCAACAAAACCGATGCGTGTGCAACTATGGGGTGGTACAGAACCAAGATAAAGTAGGTTTTATATCAAACATTCAACAGACGTTCAATAGACATTCGCTGTTAGCCTATTAAAAGGTTGACAACAATTTTCATTCCTCTCTGATTACCTCAAAGGATCTTTCACACAAATTCTTATTTACAATGATGGCCTACCAAAAGGCAAAAGGCCTCTTGTGGGGATGGGGGCCTGTGATAAAAAATAAATACAATGTAAATATAGGACAAAACACACATCACAACAAGAGAGACAACACAACACATAATTAAGAGAGACCTAAGACAACAACATAGCAAGGCAGCAACACATGACAACACAGCATGGTATCAAAACAATATGACAACAACATGGTAGAAACACAATATGGTAGCAGCATAAAACGGTACAAACATTACTGGGCACCGACAACAGCACAAAGGGCAAGAAGGTAGAGACAACAATACATCACACAAAGCAGACACAACTGTCAGTAAGAGTGTCCATGATTGAGTCTTTGAATGAATAGATTGAGATAAAACTGTCCAGTTTGAGTGTTTGTTGCAGCTCATTCCAGTCGCTAGCTGCAGCAAACTGAAAAGAGGAGCGACCCAGGGGTGTGTGTGCTTTGGAGACCTTTAACAGAACGTGACTGGCAGACCGGGTGTTGTATGTGGAGGATGAGGGCTGCAGTAGATAACTCAGATGGGGGGAGTGAGGCATAAGTGAGTTTTAATAATAAGCATCAACCAGTGGGTCTTGCGACAGGTATACCGAGACGACCAGTTTACTAAGGAGTGTAGAGTGCAGTGATGTTTCCTATAAGGAGCATTGGTGGCAAATCTGATGGCCGAATGGTAAAGAACATCTAGCCACTCGAGAGCACCCTTACCTGGCGATCTATAAATTACATCTCCATAATCTAGCATGGGTAGGATGGTCATCAGAATCATGGTTAGTTTGGCAGCTGGGGTGAAAGAGGAGCGATTACAATAGAGGACGGTTTACCGTCTAGCCATAGTCCCATGTACTTGTATGAGGTGACTACCTCAAGCTCTAACCCCTCAGAGGTAGTAATAACACCTGTGGGAAGAGGGGCATTCTTCTTTCCAAACCACATGACCATTGTTTTGGCGGTGTTCAGAAAAAGGTTAAGGGTAGAGAAAGCTTGTTGGACAATAAGAAAGCTTAGGTATGGATCCTCAGATTCTCAAAAGGTTCTACAGCTGCACCATTGAGACTATCCTGACTGGTTGCATCACTGCCTGTTATGGCAACTGCTTGGCCTCCGACTACAAGGCACGACAGAAGGTAGTACATCACTGGGTCAAGCTTCATGCCATTCAGGACCTCTATACCAGAGGAAGGCCCTAAAAATTGTCAGACTCCAGCCACCCTAATCATAGACTGTTCTCTCTGCATCTGCACGGCAAGTCGGTTTCCTATTTCGCAACAAAGCATCCTTCACTCATGCTGTCAAACATACCCTCGTAAAACTGACTATCCTACCGATCCTTGACTTTGGCGATGTCATTTACAAAATAGCCTTCAACACTCTACTCAACAAATTGGATGCAGTCTATCACAGTGCCATCCGTTTTGTCACCAAAGCCCCATATACTACCCACCACTGCGACCTGTTTGATCTCGTTGGCTGGCCCTCGCTTCATATTCATCGCCAAACCCACTGGCTCCAGGTCATCTATAAAGCCCCGCCTTATCTCAGCTCACTGGTCACCATAGCAGCACCCACCCGTAGCACCCGCTCCAGCAGGTATATTTCACTGGTCACCCCCAAAGCCTATTCCTCTTTTGGCCGCCTTTCCTTACAGTTCTCTGCTGCCAATGACTGGAACGAATTACAAAAATCACTGAAGCTGGAGAGTCATATCTCCCTCTCTAACTTTAAGCACCAGCTGTCAGAGCAGTTCACAGATCACTGCACCTGTACATAGCCCATCTGTAAATAGCCCATCCAACTACCTTATCTCCATACTGTTATTTTTTTGTTGTTGCTCCTTTGCACCCCAGTATCTCTACTTGCACATTCATCTTCTGCACATCTATCACTCCAGTGTTTAATTGCTAAATTATAATTATTTCGCCACTATGGCCTATTTATTGCCTTACCTCCCTTACCTCATTTGCACACACTGTATATAGACTTTTCTATAGTGTTAATGTAAGGGGTGCGTACTGGCGGCAGAGAAGTCAGACACAGGAGAGCAAAAACTGTGTTTCCAACGGCGCAGTTTAATAATTAAAACCCAATGGAAAACAGAACTGTCACAACTTCGGAGGAAGTCGTGACAGTACCCCCCCCCTTGATGAGCGGCTCCAGCAGCGCGTCGACACCGGCCTCGAGGACGACCCGGAGGGCGAGGCGCCGGGTGATCCGGATGAAGACGGTGGAACTCCTGCAGCATTAAAGGGTCCAACACGTCCTCGACTGGAACCCAGCACCTCTCCTCTGGACCGTACCCCTCCCACTCCACGAGATACTGAAGGCCCCTCGCCCGACGCCTCGAATCCAGTATGGAGCGAACAGAGTACGCCGGGGCCCCCTCGATATCCAGAGGGGACGGAGGAACCTCCCGCACCTCAGACTCCTGGAGCGGGCCAGCCACCACCGACCTGAGGAGAGACATGGAACGAGGGGTTAATACAGTAATTGGGGGGAAGCTGTAACCTATAACAAACCTCGTTCACTCTCCTCAGGACTGTAAATGGCCCCACAAACTGTGGACCCAGCTTCCGGCAGGGCAGGCGGAGGGGCAGGTTTCGGGTTGAGAGCCAGACCCGGTCCCCCGGTGCGAACACCGGGGCCTCACTGCAGTGGCGGTCTGCGTTCTCCTTTTGGCACAGCACGTCCCACTGAAGGTGAACACGGACAGCTTCCCATGTCTCCTCTGTGCGCCTAAACCAGTCGTCCACCGCAGGAGCGTCGGTCTGACCCTGATGCCAAGGCGCCAGAACAGGCTGGTACCCCAGTACACACTGGAAGGGAAAGAGGTTAGTGGAGGAGTGGCGAAGCGAGTTCTGTGCCATCTCGGCCCAGGGCACAAAGGCAGCCCACTCCCCCGGCCGGTCCTGGCAATAGGACCACAGAAACCTGCACACATCCTGGTTTACTTTCTCCACCTGCCCATTACTCTCAGGGTGAAACCCCCCCCCGTAGTGCCAGAAGACGTGCGTAAACAAGACCTCCGCAGTCTGTAGGGCCGTAGGGAGACCGGGCAGAGGGAGGAGATGACAGGACTTTAAAAAACAATCCACAATGACCAGGATCGCAGTGTTACCCTGTGAGGGGGGGAGAGATCGGTTAGAAAATCCACCGACAGGTGCGACCAAGGCCGTTGTGGAACAGGTAAGGGGTGTAGCTTCCCTCTGGGCAGGTGCCTAGGAGCCTTACACTGGGCGCACACCGAGCAGGAGGAAACATAAACCCTCACGTTCTTACTGTCCGACCGATCCCAGGATGACCAGAGGAGGGTGACGTGTTTGCCCAATAGATCAACCGGTCACGAACAGCAGACTGGACGTACAGACGCCCAGCGGGACACTGGACGGGAGCGGGCTCTGCACGTAACGCCTGCTCAATGTCCGCATCCAGCTCCCACACTACCGGCGCCACCAGGCAGGAGGTAGGGAGTATGGCAGTGGGATCCATGGTCCGCTCCTCTGTGTTATACAGCCGGGACAATGCGTCTGCATTCACGTTCTGGGAGACTGACCTGTAGGAAAGGGTAAACACAAAACGGGTGAGAAACATGGCCCACTTTGCCTGGCGAGGGTTCAATCTCCTCACTGCCCGGATGTACTCCAGATTGTGGTGGTCAGTCCAGATGAGGAAAGGGTGTTTAGCCCCCTCAAGCCAATGTCTCCACGCCTTCAGAGCCTTGACGACAGCCAACAGCTCCTGGTCCCCCACATCATAGTTTCGCTCCGCCGGGCTGAGCTTCTTCAAGAAGAAGGCACAGGTGCAGAGCTTCGGTGGCGTACCCGGGCGCTGAGAGAGCACAGCTCCTATCCCAGACTCGGACGCGTCCACCTCCACTATGAACTTCAAAGAGGTATCCGGATGGGCCAGCCCGGGAGCCAATGTAAACAGAGCCCTCAGGTGACCAAAAGCCCTGTCCGCCTCAGCCGACCACTGTAAATGCACCGGGCCCCCCTTCAGCAGTGAGGTAATGGGAGCCGCTACCTGACCAAATCCCCGGATAAATCTTCGGTAGTAGTTGGCAAACCCTAAAAACCGCTGCACCTCCTTTAGCGTGGTGGGAGTCGGCCAATTACGCACGGCTGAAATGCGGTCACTCTCCATCTCCACCCCTGAGGTGAAAATGCGGTACCCTAGGAAGGAGATGGACTGCTGGAAGAACAGGCACTTCTCAGCCTTGATGTACAGGTCATGCTCCAACAGGCAACCAAGCACCCTGCACACCAGGGACATATTCTCGGGGTGTGTAGCGGAGTATATCAGAATGTCATCAATATACACCACTACACCCTGCCCATGAAGGTCCCTGAAAATCTCATCTACAAAGGCCTGGAAGACTGATGGTGCATTCATCAACCCGTACGGCATGACGAGGTACTCATAATGCCCTGAGTTGGTACTGAAAGCAGTCTTCCACTCGTCCCCCTCCCAGATACGCACAGGTTGTAAGCGCTCCAGATGTCTAGTTTGGGGAAGAAGCGCGCCCCGTGCATTGACTCAATCGCTGTGGCTATGAGCAGTAGCGGGTAACTATACCTCACAGTGATCTGGTTCAGACCCCGATAGTCAATACATGGGCGCAGACCTCCCTCCTTCTTCTTCACAAAAAATAAACTCGAGGAGGCGGGTGAAGTGGAGGACCGAATGTACCCCTGACGCAGGGATTTGGAGACATATGTTTCCATAGCCTCCGTTTCCACCTGTGAGAGGGGATACACGTGACTCCTGGGAAGTGCAGCGTCTACCAGGAGATTTATCGCACAATCGCCCCGTTGATGGGGTGCTAATTGAGTCACCTTCTTTTTGGAGAAGGCGAGAGCCAAATCGGCATATTCAGGGGGAATGCGCACGGTGGAGACCTGGTCTGGACTTTCCACCATAGTAGCACCAACAGAAACCCCTAAACACCTCCCCGAGCACTCTCACGACCATCCGTGAGAGCCCTCTGTGGCCAAGAAACAGTGGGGTCATGACAAGCTAACCAGGGTAGGTCTAGCACCATGGGAAACGCAGGAGAGTCAATAAGGAAGAGACTAATTCTCTCTTGTGACCCCCCTGCGTCACCATGCCCAGAAGAGCGGTGGCCTCCCTAATCAACCCTGACCCTAATGGTCGACTATCTAAGGTGTGAACGGGGAAGGGCACAGCCACGGGAACAATGAGGATCCCTAAACTATGGGCGAACGATCTATCTATAAAACTCCCAGCCGAGCCTGAATCGACGAGCGCCTTATGCTGGGAATGCGGGGAAAACTCAGGAAAAGTGACATACACAAACATATGTGCAACAGAGGGCTCTGGGTGAGAATGGTGCCGGCTCACCTGGGGTGACACCAGAGCGCCCTGACTGCTGCCTCGATACCCAGAGGAACCAACCCGGCACCGACCGGCAGTGTGACCTCTGCGGCCACAGATGGTGCACGAGCTGGAACCCCCTCCGTTCTCCCTGCGCACCGCCTCTCCCAGCTCCATGGCTATCGGAGAGGGGGTGCAAGGGGATGGAACCAACAGACCCCGATCTGAACGTCCGCGGGTAGCCAGCAGGTTATCCAGCCGGATGGACTGGTCCACCAGCTGGTCGAACGTGAGGGTGGTGTCTCTGCAGGCCAACTCCTGATGGACAGCCTCGCGCAGACTGCAGTGATAATGGTCGATCTGGGCCCTGTCGTTCCATCCCGCGCCGGCAGCCATGGTCCGAAACTCCAGGGCAAACTCCTGGGCGCTCCTCGTCCCCTGCCTCAGATGGAAGAGGCATTCACAACCGTCCACCCGGCTCCTTCGGGCCATGACAGGGTGTCCGCCCTCGTCTCGTGCCTCACCGGGAAAGCCCTGGAGTGGGCCAACGCCGTCTGGAGAGAGGTCTGATGCGGCATTGGACCAGTTTGAGGAGTTCACCCGCCATTTCCGGGCAGTCTTTCGACCACCCGCCCGAGGGTAGAGTGGCGGGTGAACTGGTCCAATGCCGCATCTCCCTCTCTCCAGACGGCGAGGGGCGCGTAGTGGAGACCCCGGCTGTGCTGGTGGAGGCGCTGGGAGAACTCCCTGTCTCTCTCAGTGGTCCATTGTCTGGACAACGCGGTCCATGGCGGTCCCAAGATGGTGGAGCATTGCTGCGTGCTCCCAGACATGCTCCTCCACCCCTATACACAGGGTACATGCTCCTGCTGACTCCATAAGTTTGGTCCGGAATGCGTACTGGTGGCAGAGAAGTCAGATGCAGGAGAGCAAAAACAATGTTTCCAACGGCGCAGTTTAAACTCCCTGGGCAAGGTGGGACGTTTGCATTTTCCACCACTTGTGGCAGACCAGGGGATTGGGTCAAGACGTTTACACAGATAAGACATGGACAGAGTATGATTAGCTCGGTTTCAAGGGTGTTTATTAATAATAAAAACCCACCGGAAAACAGAACAATCAATAAATGGGTACAAAACCCGACGCACACCAGACATAACGTGCACAAGCACTTACAACAAACAATTCCGGACAAGGACATGGGGGGAACAGAGGGTTAAATACACAACATGTAATGAATGGAATTGGAACCAGGTGTGTGGGAAGACAAGACAAAACAAATGGAAAATTAAAGGTGGATCGGCGATGGCTAGAAGACCAGTGACGTCGACCGCCGAACGTCGCCCGAACAAGGAGAGGGACCGACTTCGGAGGAAGTCGTGACAGTTATTGACTGTATGTTTGAGACAGGACACATTTTTTAACATAAACTCAGCAAAAAAATAAACGTCCTCTCACTGTCAACTATGTTTACTTTCAGCAAACTTAAACCATTCACAATGAAAATCTTTGAAATTATTTGGATTTTTACGAATTATCTTTAAAAGACAGGGTCCTGAAAAAGGAACTTCCTTTTTTTGCTGAGTTTAGTACTCTGCATCAACCATAGTCTGTTCTGGACTTGGGGACTGTGAAGAGACCTCTTGTGGCATGTCTTGTGGGGTATGCATGGGTGTCCGAGCTGTGTGCCAGTGGTTTAGACAGACAGCTTGGTGCATTCAACATGTCAATACCTCTCATAAATACAAGTAGTGATGAAGTCAATCTCTCCTCCACTTTGGCATGAGTATAATAAATATTAGCTCTCTATGTACATCCAAGTGCCAGCCGTGCTTTCCTGTTCTGAGCCATTTTTTTTATTGCACCTGACAACACGACTGAACAGTAGTCCAGGTGTTACAAAACTAGGGCCTGTAGGACCTTCCTTGTTGATAGTGTTGTTAAGAAGGCAGAGAAGCACTTTATTATGGACATACTTCTCCCCATCTTAGCTATTATTGTATCAATATATTTTGACCATGACAGTTTACAATCCAGGTATACTCCAAGCAGTCTAGTCATCTCAGCTCAATTTCCACATGATTTATTTTCAAGATTTAGTTGAGGTTTAGCGTTTAGTGAATGTTTTGTCCCAAATACAATGCTTTTTGTTTTAGAAATATTTAGGGATAACTTATTCCTTGCCACCCACTCAAACTAACTGCAGCTCGTTAAAGAACACCCTCTGTGTTCTGTTAGACAATTAACGTTTTATCCACATTATAGCAGGGGGTGCAAAGCCATAACACAAACGTTTTTCCAGCAGCAGACTATGATCGATAATGTCAAAATCTTCACTGAAGTCTAACAAGATAGCCCCCACAATCATTTTATTTTATTTTTTTTTACTTTATTTATAGATTTTCAGATATAACAACAAAAACAGTACAACCCCAAACCCTCATTCTCCCATTCATCCCTCCCTCCCTCCCACCAGTCATTCCCTCCCAACCACCCACCCACCAAGGCATCTATAAAAGTTAAATAGGAAAGAAACAGAAACAAACAGTAATACAAAGAAAAACATTAGGAAAAATGTTAAAGAAAAATTCTTATCAGCACAAATGGCCACTAGAACAGAAATGACTGCTTACCACATTGTGCAAGTTACACTAAGTAAAAGACAGTCTCTCTACGTATTGTATTAATGGGGACCAGGTTAAGTCGAACTTTTGTCGGGACTCATTCACAGTGTACCTAACCTTCTCCAGAGGCAGAGATGACATCACCTCCTTAACCCACTGCATAAAGGAGGGCGGCTTTGCAGACTTCCAGTGAAAGATGACAAGGCGGCGAGTTTTCGCATTTGCCTGATGCGTGGTGGCATTCTGGTCTAGAGGAAGTACCTCAAAAATGGCAGTGACCGGGTTGGGGCTAACAGTTGTATTACACATATGTGAGAATGCCTAAAAAATGGAGTCCCAGAGGCCACTCAAAGATTGGTATGACCAAAACGTGTCCCACATACACTGGTGGCATCTCAAACACTTGGGGTCAACATTTGGGTACATTTTTGCCAATCTGTCATTTGAGTAAAGGAGACGGTGCAAAACCTTAAACTTAATAAGCCCATGCCTTATGCAAAATGATGATGTGTGGATACGCTCAATATTTTGTTGCCATATATCATTGGGTAGCTTGCCACCTATGTCTTGCTCCCATGCAGATTTTGTATTTGCAAAGGAAGGCGGATTAATGTTCTGTATTATGTCGTATAATCTGGAGATTGTGCCCTTCAGATAAGGGTTAAGATCTAAGCATCTCTCGACTGGACACTTAGTAGGATCGAGTGGATATTAAGGCAAATGTTTTTTGGCAAAGCTGCAAGTTTGCAGGTATCTAAAAAAAAGTGGGTAGTTGGAATATTATGGTCAACACTCAGAGTATCGAATGAGACAAATATGTTATCAACAAATAGGTCACATAAAAACACCAGATCGTTCCTATGCCAGAACTGGAATGCCGTGTCAATCTGTGACGCTGGGTAGAGATGATTAGATGTTAATGGAGAGAAGCCGCTTGCTTGTTTAAGGCTAAAGTGATTTTGAATTGGGACCAGATTTTAAGGGAGTTCTTAACAATGGGGTTCAAAACATGGGTGCCAAGGTTCATGGGCATTGGGGAGCACAGGAGCGAGACTGGAGAAGTTGGAAGTTATTAATTTGGACTTATTCCAAATGAAGTTGGAAATGTAGCTGTCCAGTTGTTTGAACATCGACTTTGGCAGAAAAATGGGAATCATTTGGAATAAGTACAAAAACCTAGGTAGTACAGTCATCTTAACAGAATTAATGCGACCTGCTAATGAAATGGGAAGAGACGACCACCTTATGAAATCCGGCTTCATGCACTCCAGGAGTGTTTTGAAGTTCTGTTTAAACAGAGCCTTAAATGAGCTTGTGACCTTTATCCCCAAATAAGTAAAGACCTGATGCTCCACCTTTAATAAGAATTTGTTCTTAACTGACTTGCCTAGTTAAATAAAGGTAAAATAAAATTAAATATTAAATTAAAATGGGAAATTGGAATACCCAATTCCTTCTGCTAACTGATTAATGGGGTTAACGGTATCATATATTTGAATTAAATAATAAACTTTGCTTACCTTAATACATTGAAATATCATGCTTATTGGTAGGCTACTTGTAAGTTGGTTCAACCACCGTTCTCTTGAGTTGTCATGCTGGAATGGAATGGCAGTTGGTTTTGAATCGGAATGATTGTTCAATTTTGATTTAACCAACAGGTTCTAAATATAACCCCTTTTATAAATCTAAGAGTGTATGCTTTTATTAAACACATTATGTCCTCTTGCTTCTAGCTAGCATTTAGTTTGCAACAGACCAGGTTTGTATGAACCTTGCCGTTGCCACTCAGACCTATGAATGTGAATAATAATATGATTTAGATCTTCCTCTTGCCATTGAGAGCTAACGTTCTCCACGGCGTCTCCAGACTCTGTCATGTCTGTCACGTGCTCAGTGTGAACCTGCTTTCATCTGTGAAGAGCACAGGGCGCCAGTGGCGAATTTGCCAATCTTGGTGTTCTCTGGCAAATGCCAAACATCCTGCACGGTGTTGGGCTGTAAGCACAACCCCCACCTGTGGACGTCGGGCCCTCATACCACCCTCATGGAGTCTGTTTCTGACCATTTGAGCAGACACATGCACATTTGTGGCCTGCTGGAGGTCATTTTGCAGGGCTCTGGCAGTGCTTCTCCTGCTCCTCCTTGCACAAAGACGGAGGTAGCGGTCCTGCTGCTGGGTTGATATCCTCCTACGGCCTCCTCCACGTCTCCTGATGTACTGGCCTGTCTCCTGGCAGCACCTCCATGCTCTGGACACTACACTGACAGACACAGCAAACCTTCTTGCCACAGCTCGCATTGATGTGCCATCCTGGATGAGCTGCACTACCTGAGCCACTTGTGTGGGTTGTAGACTCCGTCTCATGCTACCACTAGAGTAAAAGCACCGCCAGCATTCAAAAGTCACCAAAACATCAGCCAGGAAGCATAGGAACTGAGAAGTGGTCTGTGGTCTCCACTTGCAGAACCACTCCTTTATTGGGGGTGTCTTGCTAATTGCCTATAATTTCCACCTGTTGTCTATTCCATTTGCACAACAGCATGTGAAATTTATTGTCAATCAGTGTTGCTTCCTAAGTGGACAGTTTGATTTCACAGAAGTGTGATTGACTTGGAGTTACATTGTGTTGTTTAAGTGTTCCCTTTATTTTTTTGAGCAGTGTATATACATATATATATATATATATATATATTTATTTTATTTTATTTTTTATTTAAAAAGTGGATGGGGTTGGTCGGGTGGGGGGGGGGACGGACATGTTCCTATACCTCCTTTTTTATATATTGTTTTACTATCCTTCAAGTATGAATATTGCTTAAGATACCTTAGATAACTGAGGTGGTTCCCTCCACAGAATCCGACCCTGGTATAAACTTGATTATGTTCGCCCTGGATAGAGCTCTACTGAGGTTCAGTTTAACATGGTAGCATTTTGCTCTAGTCTAGGAGAGGTAGATGCATAGGGGTCCAAGGTTTTCTTCTGGGTATTTTGTTCTATTTTCTTTATATTTTATTACTCTGACCTTTTAGCACATTGGCGATGTGATCGTACTAACATTCCTTTCTGATTACTATGACTATTCCTAATTCTATGCTTTATCAGCTCGAACGTGAAAGGAATTAACCAGGTGATCAAGCGTAGCCGAGTGTATGCTCATCTTAAGTCCTTAAGTCCGGACATTGTTTTCTCCAAGAGACCCATCTCTGGTCCAGCAACCACGATAAACTAAAGAGAGGATGGGTAGACCAAATATTTCACTCCAACTTTGGTGTTAAGGCCAGAGGTGAAGCCATCCTTGTCGCCTCCAAAGTAATTTCAGATACTAATGGAAGATATATTATAGTGATGGGGAAACTGTTTAGCACACAGGTTATTCTGGCTAACCTCTATGGTCCTAATTGAGATGATGCTTAATTTTTCTCTGACCTCATCGCAACACATCTTGACCTTAACTTTCATCGTTTGATATTGGGTGAAGATTTCAATTTTGTGTTGCATCTAAGTCTAGACAGATCCAGACCAAAGCCCAACAATGTAATTTCAAAATCAGGCGCAGTAATCAACAAATTTCTAGAATCCTATAAATTGTCTGATCCATGGAGGAGGAGCAATCCCACTGCAAAACAGTACTCCTTTTTTTCTCCAGTCCACCGCTCATACTCTAGGATTTAATTTTTCCTGCTGGACAATAGAATTCTTCCTTTTGTAACTAATAGCCAATATCACAGTATCGTTATCTCAGACCATAGCCCTGTCTAGCTGTAACGAAGTACGCTGAGAGTCGGGAAGCAAGTTCAGGGAGTGAAATAATTGAATAAATAAATGAACAAAACAAGAAACACGAACAGCACAACGAAAAGTAAACAGCAACAATGACGACTGGGGAAGAAACCAAAGGGAGTGACATATTAAGGGCAGGTAATCAAGGAGGTGATGGAGTCCAGGTGAGTGCCATTATGCACGTAATGCTGGTGACAGGTGTGCGCCATAAATCCGCTTTCCGGACAATACTGTGTCACAACATCCATGGCTACTTGACCCACTACTATTATCCTGTAGTGCCTTTAAAAAATACATATCAACTCACATTGATGTCTTTTACAGACCAACTGCAACCTTGACGTGTCTCACTCTACTGTGGGGGAGTCGTTAAAAGCATATCTAAGGGGTCAAATTATTTCATACACTGTGTATTACAACAAACAGAGCACTGGAGCTATCTCAACTCATTCTAGATGTGGACAACAGATATGCCTCTACTCTGACTCCTGAACTCTACAAAGAGAGACTGCTACACCAATTGGAATCTGACAATCTTTCCACCAAACAAACGGAGAAGCTTCTGTTTAAGTCGAGGCAAAAAAATCTATAAACACGGAGAGAAAGCTGGCAAGTTGTTATCTCACCAGCATTGACAATCTGCTGCTAGCAGCGCCATACCTGAAATATGTGTTGCAGCTGATTTAACTTCTACCAATCCCAAAGAAATCAACAATCAAATTAAGCAATTCTACTCTGCTCTTTACTCGTCAGAGGCTCTTCCTGACACATCTCGTATGCATGCATTTCTAGACAATCTGGACATCCCCTGTTTCAATTCAGATGAACAAACTAACACGGATGCCTCAATAAGTGATGATGAAGCTACTCGGTAAAGCGGTAAAGCCCCTGAGCCTGATGGCTGCCCTACTGAATTTTATAAAGCATTCTCCTCTAAATTATCCCTTATCCTCAGCTCTATGTACAATGAAATCCTTTCTAGTCAGAAACTGCCACAGACACTTACCCAGGCGACTATTTCGGTTTTGCTTAAAAAAATTCAAAAATACCCTAGGGCTCATTATAGGGCTCATACCGCCCTATAAGCCTTTTGTGCTGCAATAATAAAATTCTCACTAAGGTCCTCTTGCGACGTTTAGAGAAAGTGATGCCTAATACAATTAACTCTGACCAAACCGGATTTATCTCTGGTAAGCAATCTTTCTATAATATGCGCTGGCTATTTAATGTTCTTTACTCTGCCCACTCAACTCTACAGACAGAGGTTGTCATCTCAGGGATTTGTGATGGCCACTCCAATACCTTGACTTTGTTGTCCTTGTGGCCATTTTGCCACAACTTCGGAAGTATGCTTGGGGTCATCGTCCATTTGGAAGACCCATGTGTGACCAAGCTTTAACTTCCCGACTGATGTCTTGAGATGCTGTTTCAATACATCCACATCATTTTCCTGCCTCATGATCCCATCTATTTTGTGAAGTGCACCAGTCCCTCCTGCAGCAAATTCACCCTCATAACATGATGCTGCCACACCCGTGCTTCACGGTTGGGATGATGTTCTTCGGCTTGCAAGCCTCCATATTTCCCTCCAAATATAACGATGGTCATTATGGCCAAACAGTTCTATTTTTGTTTCATCAGACCAGAGGACATTTCTCCGATCTTTGTCCCCATGTGCAGTTGCAAACCGTAGTTTGGCTTTTTATGGTGGTTTTAGAGCAGTGGCTTCTTCCTTGCTGAGCGGCCTTTCAGGTTATGTCGATATAGGACTCGTTTTACTGTGGATATAGATACGTTTGTGCATGTTTCCTCCAGCATCTTCACAAGGTCCTTTGCTGTTGTTCTGAGATTGATTTGCACTTTTCACACTAAAGTACATTCATCTCTAGGAGATAGAACTCGTCTCCTTCCTGAGCGGTATGACGCCTGCGTGGTCCCATGATGTTTATACTTGCATTCTATTGTTTGTACAAATGAATGTGGTACCTTCAGGCGTTTGGAAATTGCTGGATGAATCAGGCTCGTGGAGGTCTACCATCATTTTTCTGAGGTCTTAGCTGATTTCTTTTGATTTTCCCATGATGTCAAGCAACAAGGCACTGAGTTTGAAGGTATGCCTTGAAATACGTCCACAGGTGCACCTCCAATTCACTCAAATGATGTCAATTAGCCTATCAGAAGCTTCTAAAGCCATGACATAATTTTCTGGAATTTTCCAAGCTGTTTAAAGGCATAGTCAACTTAGTGTATGTAAACTTCTGATCCACTGGAATTGTGATACAGTGAATTATAAGTGACATAATCTGTCTGTAAACAATTGTTGGAAAAATTACTTGTCATGCACAAAGTAGATGTTGTTGGAAAAATTACTTGTCATGCACAAAGTAGATGTCCCAACCGACTTGCCAAAACTATAGTTTGCTAACAAGAAATTTGTGGAGTGATTGAAAAACTAGTTTTAATGACTCCAACCTAAGTGTATGTAAACTTTAACCAGTGCCTGAAACCTGGATCAGGTTGTCAGTCAACCTACCAGGGTAGTTACAGTCAGCACAGGAATTAACTCATCAACAAGTATTGATCACATCTTTACTAACACAGCAGATATTTGCTTTAAAGCCGTATCCAAATCCATAGAATGTAGTGATCACAATATAATAGCCATATCTAGGAAAACCAAAGTTCCAAAGGCTGGGCCTAATATAGTGTATAAGAGGTCATACAAAAAGGTTTGTAGTGATTCATATGTTGATGATGTAAAGAATAATTGCTGGTCTGTGGTGTGTATTGAGGAGCAACCAGACGCTGCACTTGACGCATTTATGAAACGACTTATTCCAGTTACTAATAAGCACGCACCCATTAACCCATTAAGAAAATTACTGTAAAAACTGTTAAGCCCCTTTGTATTGATGAGGAATTGAAAAATGTTATGGTTGAGAGGGATGAGGCAAGAGGGATGAGGCAAAAGGTATGGCAATTAAGTCTGGCAGCCCAACTGATTGGCAAACATACTGCAAATTAAGAAATCATGTGACTAAACTAAATAAAAATAAACCACACTATTAAACAAATATAAATGAAATAAAAAATTATAATAAAAAGCTTTGGGGCACCTTAAAATACATTTTGGGGAAAAAAGCCAACTCGGCTCTTTCATTCATCACAAAGCCCACTGATTTTGCAAACTACTTTAATGACTTTTTGTCACCTCCTGACCAGCAGAGGGCATAATGGTGTTAGTTTTGGTCAGGATGTGGCAGGGTTTTTGTGTGTGTGAATGGTTGTGTTGGTGATTGGACTCCCAATTGAAGGCAGGTGTGTTGAGTTGCCTTTGATTGGGAGTCCTATATAGTACTGTGTGTTTTTCTTTGGGGTTGTGGGTAGTTGTTTTTGCACTGCGTTTGATAGCCTGCAAAACTGTTGCTGTCTTGTTTATTGTTTTTTCCTGTGGATGCCTTACTCTTTTGAATTCAAATATGAGTATCCACATTCCCGCTGCGCCTTGGTCCATTCTTGAAGACAGCGGTTACACTTTTTCATTGGCAAGATAAGAAAACTTAGGGATGACATGCCAGCAACAAACGCTGACACTACACATCCAAGTATATGGAACCAAATTATGAAAGACAAGAATTGTACTTTTGAATTCCGTAAAGTCAGTTGTGGAAGAGGTGAAAAAAATTGTTGCTGTCTATCAACAAAGAAAAGGCACCGGGGTCTGACAATCTGGATGGAAAATTACTGAGGATAATAGCAGATTATATTGCCACTCCTATTTGCCACATCTTCAATTTAAGCCTACTAGAGAGCGTGTGCACTCAGGCCTGGAGGGAAGCTAAAGTCATTCTGCTACCCAAGAATAGTAAAGCCCTCTTTACTGGCTCAAATAGCCGATCAATCAGCCTGTTACCAACCCTTCGTAAACTTCTGGAAAAAATTATGTTTGACTAGATACAATGCTATTTCACAGTAAACAAATTGACAACAGAATTTCAGCATGCTTATAGGGAAGGACACTCAACAATCACAGCACTTACACAAATGACTGATGATTGGCTGAGAGAAATTGATGATAAAATGATTGTGGGGGCTGTCTTGTAAGACTTATGTGCAGATTTTGACATTATCGGTCATAGTCTGCTGCTGGAAAAACGTATGTGTTATGGCTTTACACCCCCTGCTATAATGTGGATAAAGAGTTACTTGTCTAACAGATCACAAAGGGTGTGCTTTAATGGAAGCCTCTAAAATATAATCCAGTTAGAATTAGGAATTCCCAAGGGTAGCTGTTTAGGCCCCTAGCTTTTTTCAATTTTTACTAACAACATGTTTGGGTGCTTTCTGTTAAGATAATGTTTTTTTGTTTAAAGGCTGAATAGCACAAAGCGAGTAAGCAAAGGCACTATGTGTAATCCTGGGATTAAGTGTACTTATTGGTATAATTCTATAATGGCCTATAGTTATCTGTACTTAATCATATAATGGCCCGTAATAATGTTATAGTCAGATAATAGCATGTAGAAATCTTATAATTGCCTATAGTAATCTGTATTTATTATTTTATGGAAATAATGTATTGACACGCCACCAATATAATTGATCCAAGGACTGACCCACCGCCAAACCGGTCATGCTGGAAGATGTTGCAGGCAGCAGAACGTTCTCCACGGCGTCTCCAGACTCTGTCACGTCTGTCACGTGCTCAGTGTGAACCTGCTTTCATCTGTGAAGAGCACAGGGCGCCAGTGGTGAATTTGCCAATCTTGGTGTTCTCTGGCAAATGCCAAACGTCCTGCACGGTGTTGGGCTGTAAGCACAACCCCCACCTGTGGAAGTCGGGCCCTCATACCACCCTTATGGAGTCTGTTTCTGACCGTTTGAGCAGACACATACACATTTGTGGCCTGCTGGAGGTCATTTTGCAGGGCTCTGGCAGTGCTCCTCCTTGCACAAAGGCGGAGGTAGCGGTCCTGCTGCTGGGTTGTTGCCCTCCTATGGCCTCCTCCACGTCTCCTGATGTACTGGCCTGTCTCCTGGTAGCGCCTCCATACTCTGGACACTACGCTGACAGACACAGCAAACCTTCTTTCCACAGCTCGCATTGATGTGCCATCCTGGATGAGCTGCACTACCTGAGCCACTTGTGTGGGTTGCAGACTCCGTCTCATGCTACCACTAGAGTGAAAGCACCGCCAGCATTCAAAAGTGATGAAAACATCAGCAAGAAAGCATAGGAACTGAGAAGTGGTCTGTGGTCTCCACCTGCAGAACCACTCCTTTATTGGGGGTGTCTTGCTTATTGCCTATAATTTCCACCTGTTGTCTATTCCATTTGCACAACAGCATGTGAAATTTATTGTCAATCAGTGTTGCTTCCTAAGTGGACAGTTTGATTTCACAGAAGTGTGATTGATTTGGAGTTACATTGTGTTGTTTAAGTGTTCCCTTTATTTTTTTTAGCAGTATATTTAGTTTCTTCTGTACTGCTAGTTGGTAAAGCTGGCTGGCAATTGATCTCCAATCAGAGGTAACGTGGATCAGCTGCCTTCAACTGGAGATCAACCCAAAAAAACAACATAGAAATAGAAAAACTAGAACTAAAACATAGAAATAGACAACATAGAAAAACCAAAACACCCCCGTTACACCCTGACCTACTCTACTATAGAAAATGACATCTTACTAGGGTCAGGACGTGACAGTACCCCCCCCCCCCCCCCCCAAAGGTGCAGACCCCGAATGCAACAAAAACAAAAGAAACCACAAAACAAAAGGGAGGGTAGGGAGGGTGACAAAAGTCTATGGCGGCTCAAATGCAGTCCACATAACCTTAACCTCCAGCATAGGAGGCGGCTCCAGTTCTGGGCGTACTCCCCACTCCACCCGCTGATCCTTCTGCTTTATTACCACCTGACCGTGGATCGTCGTCGAAGGAACCGGACTGTAGATCATTGCTGGAGGTTCTGGGCTGCAGACCGCCGCTGGAGGTTCTGGGCGGCAGGCCGCCGCTGGAGGTTCTGGGCTGCAGGCCGCCGCTGGAGGTTCTGGGCTGCAGGCCGGCGCTGGAGGTTCTGGGCTGCAGGCCGCTGCTGGAGGTTCTGGGCTGCAGACCGCCGCTGGAGGTTCTGGGCTGCAGACCATCGCTGGAGGCTCCGGACTGGGGAGCGTCGTTGGAGGCTCCGGACTGGGGAGCGTCGCTGGAGGCTCCGGACTGGGGAGCGTCGCTGGAGGCTCCGGACTGGGGAGCGTCGCTGGAGGCTCCGGACATGGGAGTGTTGCTGTAGGTTCCGGACTGGGGACCGTCGCTGCAGGCTCCGTGCCATGGATCATCACTACAGGTTCCGCGCCATGGATCATCACTGGAGGCTTTGTGCCATGGATCATCACTGGAGTCTCCAGGCCATGGATTATCACTGGAGGCTTTGTGCCATGGATCATCCCTACAGGCTCCGGGCCATAGATTATCACTGGAAGCTTCGTGCCATGGATCATCCCTACAGGCTCCGGGCCATGGATCATCACTGGAGGCTTCGTGCCATGGATCATCCCTATAGGCTCCGGGCCATGGATCATCACTGGAGGCTTCGTGCCATGGATTATCACTGGCGGCTTCAGACCATTGATCATCACTGGAGGCTTCCTACGTGGAGCTGGAACCGGTCTTACCGGACTGGGGAGACGCACAGGAGACTGGGTGTGCAGAGCAGGCACAGGCTATACTGGGCCGTGGAGGCGCACTTGAGGTATGGAGCTTAGGGCTGGCACACCCCGTCCTGGCTGGATGGTTATTTTAGCCCAGCAATGGCAGAGTGCTGGTACAGGACGAACTGGGCTGTGCTGGTGAACGGGGGGTACCGTGCGTAGTGCTGGCGCAGGATAACCTGGGCCGAAGAGACGCACCGGAGACCAGGAACGCTGAGCAGGCACACTCCTTCCTGGCTGAGTACCAACGGCAACGGTGAGGAGCTTGCACCGAGCGCACCAGGCTGTGAGTGCACATTGGCGACACAGTGCGCATCATCGCATAACACGGTGCTTGCTCGGTCACTCGCTCCCCACGGTAAGCACGGGGAGTTGGCTCAGGTCTCAACCCCGACTTCGCCAATCTCCCCGTGTGCCCCCCCCCCCCCCCCCCCCAAAAAAAATGTGCCGCTTCCTCTCGGGCTTCCATTGTTTCCTTGCCTGTTCCTCCCAGTATCGCCGTTCTGCTTTCGCTGCCTCTATCTCTTCTTGCAGACGGCGATACTCCCCAGGCCTTGTCCAGGGTCCTGCCCCATCCAGGATTTCCTCCCAGGTCCAGTCAATCGGCCCACGCTGCTTGGTCCTTTGATGGTGGGTAGTTCTGTTACGGCTGTCGAAAGGAGGGGAGCAAAGCGCAGCGTGGTGAGTGTTCATGATAATTATTTAATAATACGAAACACTTTAACAAATGAAACAAAACGAAAGCCAACAGTTCTGTCAGGTCACATAAGACAAAACAGAAAACAACTACCCACAAAAACCAGGTGGGAAAAAGCTGCCTAAGTATGGCTCCCAATTAGAGACAACGATAGACAGCTGCCTCTGATTGGAAACCATACCCGGCCAAAACATAGAAATAAAATACATAGAATGCCCACCCCATATCACACCCCGACCTAACTAAACAGAGAAAAACGGCTCTCTCAGGTCAGGGCGTGACACACACACACACACACACACACACACACACACACACACAAATGCAAGCACACCTAAATACCTATCACACCCTACAGTAACCTGTGGATCATGAGATAACCTTCATAAATCAGCAGAATCAAATCAAAGTGTATTTGTCACGTGCGCCGAATACAACAAGTATAGACCTTACAGTGAAATGCTTACTTACAGGCTCTAACCAATAGTGCAAAAAAAGGTATTAGGTGAACAATAGGTAGGTAAAGAAATAAAAACAACAGTAAAAAGACAGGCTATATACAGTAGCGAGGCTATAAAAGTAGCGAGGCTACATACAGACACCGGTTAGTTGGGCTGATTGAGGTAGTGTGTACATGTAGATATGGTTAAAGTGACTATGCATATATGATGAACAGAAAGTAGCAGTAGCGTAAAAGAGGGGTTGGCAGGTGGTGGGTGGGACGCAATGCAGATAGCCCGGTTAGCCAATGTGCGGAAGCAGTGGTTGGTCAGCCCAATTAGGTAGTATGGTAGTATGTACGTGAGTGTATAGTTACAGTGAGGGAAAAAAGTATTTGATCCCCTGCTGATTTTGTACGTTTGCCCACTGACAAAGAAATGATCAGTCTATCATTTTAATGGTAGGTTTATATGAACAGTGAGAGACAGAATAACAACAAAAAAATCCAGAAAAACGCATCTCAGAAATTTTATAAATTGATTTGCATTTTAATGTATTTGACCCCCTCTCAATCAGAAAGATTTCTGGCTCCCAGGTGTCTTTTATACAGGTAACGAGCTGAGATTAGGAGCACACTCTTAAAGGGAGTGCTCATAATCTCAGTTTGTTACCTGTATAAAAGACACCTGTCCACAGAAGCAATCAATCAATCAGATTCCAAACTCTCCACCATGGCCAAGACCAAAGAGCTCTCCAAGGATGTCAGGGACAAGATTGTAGACCTACACAAGGCTGGAATGGGCTACAAGACCATCGCCAAGCAGCTTGGTGAGAAGGTGACAACAGTTATTCGCAAATGGAAGAAACACAAAAGAACTGTCAATCTCCCTCGGCCTGGGGCTCCATGCAAGATCTCACCTCGTGGAGTTGCAATGATCATGAGAACGGTGAGGAATCAGCCCAGAACTACACGGGAGGATCTTGTCAATGATCTCAAGGCAGCTGGGACCAAAGTCACCAAGAAAACAGGTAACACACTACGCCGTGAAGGACTGAAGTCCTGCAGCGCCCGCAAGGTCCCCCTGCTCAAGAAAGCACATATACATGCCCGTCTGAAGTTTAGCAATGAACATCTGAATGATTCAGAGGACTACTGGTGAAAGTGTTGTGGTCAGATGAGACCAAAATGGAGCTCTTTGGCATCAACTCAACTCGCCGTGTTTGGAGGAGGAGGAATGCTGCCTATGACCCCAAGAACACTATCCCCACCATCAAACATGGAGGTGGAAACTTTATGCTTTGGGGGTGTTTTTCTGCTAAGGGGACAGGACAACTTCACCGCATCAAAGGGACGATGGACGGGGCCATGTACCGTCAAATCTTGGGTGAGAACCTCCTTCCCTCAGCCATGGCATTGAAAATGGGTCGTAGATGGGTATTCCAGCATGACAATGACCCAAAACACACGACCAAGGCAACAAAGGAGTGGCTCAAGAAGAAGCACATTAAGGTCCTGGAGTGGCCTAGCCTATCTCCAGACCTTAATCCCATATAGAATCTGTGGAGGGAGCTGAAGGTTTGAGTTGCCAAACGTCAGCCTCGAAACCTTAATGACTTGGAGAAGATCTGCAAAGAGGAGTGGGACAAAATCCCTCCTGAGATGTGTGCAAACCTGGTGGCCAACTACAAGAAACGTCTGACCTCTGTGATTGCCAACAAGGGTTTTGCCACCAAGTACTAAGTCATGTTTTGCAGAGGGGTCAAATACTTATTTCCCTCATTAAAATGCAAATCAATGTATAACATTTTTGACATGCGTTTTTCTGGATTTTTTTATGTTATTCTGACTCTCACTGTTCAAATAAACTTAGCATTAAAATTATAGACTGATCATTTCTTTGTCAGTGGGCAAACATACAAAATCAGCAGGGGATCAAATACTTTTTTCCCTCACTGTATAGTGACTATACATATATGATAAACAGAGAATGGCAGCAGCGTAAAAAGAGGGGTTGTGGGGGGGCTCACAATGCAAATAGTCCGGGTATCCATTTGATTACCTGTTCAGGAGTCTTATGGCTTGGAGGTAAAAACTGTTGAAAAGCCTTTTTGTCCTAGACTTGGCACTCTGGTACCGCTTGCCATGTGGTAGTAGAGAGAACAGTCTAAAACTGGGGTGGCTGGGGTCTTTGACAATTTTTAGGGCCTTCCTCTGACACTGCCTGGTGTAGAGGTCCTGCATGGCAGGCACCTTAGCCCCAGTGATGTACTGGGCTGGGCCGTACGCACTACCATTTGTAGTGCCTTGCGGTCAGAGGCCGAGCAATTGCCGTACCAGGCAGTGATGCAACCAGTCAGGATGCTCTCGATGCTGCAGCTGTAGAACCTTTTGAGGATCTGAGGCCCCATGCCAAATCTTTTTAGTTTCCTGAGGGGGAATAGGCTTTGTCGTGCCCTCTTCACGGCTGTCTAGTTTGTTGTTGATGTGGACACGAATGAACTTGAAGCTCTCAACCTGCTCCACTACAGCCCCGTCGATGAGAGTGGGGGCGTGCTCGGTCCTCCTTTTCCTGTAGTCCACAATCATCTCCTTAGTCTTGGTTACGTTGAGGGATAGGTTGTTATTCTGGCACCACCCGGCCAGGTCTCTGACCTCCTCCCTATAGGCTGCCTCGTCATTGTCAGTGATCAGGTCTACCACTGTTGTGTCGTCTGCAAACTTAATGATGGTGTTGGAGTCGTGCCTGGCCATGCAGTCGTGGGTGAACAGGAAGTACAGGAGGGACTGAGCACGCACCCCTGGGAGCTCCAGTGTTGAGGATCAGCGTGGCAGATGTGTTGCTGCCTACCCTCACCACCTAGGGGCGGCCCGTCAGGAAGTCCAGGATCCAGTTGCAGAGGGAGGTGTTTAGTCCCAGGATCCTTAGCTTAGTGATGAGCTTTGAGGGTACTATGGTGTTGAACGCTGAGCTGTAGTCAATGAATTGCATTCTCACATAAGTGTTCCTTTTGTCCAGGTGGGAAAGGGCAGTGTGGAATGCAATAGAGATTGCATCATCTGTGGATCTGTTTGGGCGGTATGCAAATTGGAGTGGGTCTAGGGTTTCTGGGATAATGGTGTTGATGTGAGCCATTACCAACCTTTCAAAGCACTTTGTGGCTATGGATGTGAGTGCTACGGGTCTGTAGTCATTTAGGCAGGTTGCCTTTGTGTTCTTAGGCACAGGGACTATGGTGGTCTGCTTGAACATGTTGGTATTACAGACTCAATTAGGGACATGTTGAAAATGTCAGTGAAGACACCTGCCAGTTGGTCAGCACATGCTCAGATCACACGTCCTGGTAATCCGTCTGGCCCTGCAGCCTTGTGTATGTTGACCTGTTTAAAGGTCTTACGTCGGCTACGGAGAGCGTGATCACACAGTCGTCCGGAAAAGCAGAACATTTATAACCTATTATTTTACACTTTATGTAGTGTCCTGTAATACTTAGTTTGACATCTACGCGTAAATATATGTTACATTTCTAATCCCAATGAGTGGTTGTTAGGGTGCTAAATGTTTTGGTTACGGTGAGCGTAGTTTCCAAATGTATGTACGATAAGTTGACTCTCTCTGTCTCTCCCTCTCTTTATCTTTCCCCACCCCCTTTCCATTGTGTAACCAAACAATCATGTTTTTGTTAGTCCACTACGGACTCTTTTCATTGCATTATGTTAGTAATCAATAACCTATACCGTGTGTGTGTTTATGTTTTTCTGTGTGATTATTTAGTTAGTTAGTAAATAAATAATTAAGCCAATTTGTGTATTGCTGATTCATCACTTATGTTAGGGTTCGTGCAGATTTACGAAGTCAATGACGTTCAAAATGAGTCTGATATGAGGACATAATTAATAATTGACTGTTATTGATGTAAGAGATATTTAGATAATCTTTTGAGTTTAAGTCGGGAGATAGTAACTTGGTAAACAACTTTTTAATTGTTAATTGTTACATGATTAATTTAATAGAGTAATAATTAAACGTAGTAGGTAATTATTCAATAAATAGCAGTCATCACATTAATGATAGTCACGTCACAACACCTTGCTTGCTAGCTAGCCAACTGCGGATAACTTACAGTTACGTCAAAAAAGTGCAGCTAGAATAACATCAAAGTAGTGACATTGATTTGGATACATCCATTACAATTTTACATTTACATTTTAGTCATTTAGCAGACGCTCTTATCCAGAGCGACTTACAGTAGTGAATGCATACATTTCATACATTTTTTTTTTTCTGTGCCCCCCGTGGGAAACGAACCCACAACCCTGGTGTTGCAAACACCATGCTCTACCAACTGAGCTACAGGGAATACAATAAGCTGATGAAGTGAGATTTTGCCTGGCATAGAAAATGTGATCACTTGTCAGGACACTGTTGTTTAGAGGAGCTAGCCAACAACACAGCTACAGTAACACAATCACTTCAAACTGAAGATAGAAAGACTGCAAATGATCTGTTTCGTTTGACCTTTTTAAAATTTACATTTTTTGTATATACCCATAAAAAGTATGCCAGTCATGATTTCGACTGGCTGAGAAATGCCTGTCTGTCTTGTTCCGACTCACAACATGTTCATTACTATGGGACATCAGTACGTCGAATTTGAATACTGAAACAATGTTGCAAATGTCGGAGAGACAGACAGCAAGGATTATACAAATCTCGGCTGTTGAAAACTAAATGTTAGTCTAAAAGAAATGTTTGATAATGTCTAGATGCTTTTTATAGTGGAGATCAAGTTTATAAATTGCTAGGCTGGGCTGATGAGACAATGGATTACGCAGTTAGATGGAACAGAGTAAACCAGGCATTTTAATGTCATAGATTTAGCCGGTGGCAACTTGTGGAATAGACACCGGCTGGAATGCGTTTTTTTCAGGATTAGACCCACCCTTTGTATAAACTGGAGTTGCTTACCAAGAAGACAGTAAATGTTCCTGAGTGTCAGAGTTACAGTTTTGACTTAAATCTACTTAAAAATCTATGGGAAGACCTGAAAATGGTTATCTACCAATGATCAACAACAAATTTGACAGATCTTGAAGAATTTTCAAAAGAATAATGGGCAAATGTTTTACTTTGAAAAATATAGATTTTGGGTGGCGTTTTCCTTTAAGACTTACACATTGAATAAAACACATGAATCTAATTATACAGTTGCGAGACAAGAAAATTATCGCTTCAACAGCACTCCTGTCACAACGTCCACGGAAGGTGGCGCCTCTCCCCGGTCGGGCGGTGCTCAGCGGTCGTCATCGCCTGCCTACTAGCTGCCACCGATCTATGTTTCTGTGTCTGTTGGTTTTGTCTGATTAGATCTGCACCTGTTTTGTGTTAGTTAATTAGTGGGGGTATTTCGCTCTGGATAAGAGCGTCTGCTAAATGACTTAAATGTAAATGTAAATGTATTTAGTTTGTCTGTTTCGTTTGGGGATTTGTGCGGGATTGTTCTTTGTCATGTTGTTTGATAGTCGGGAATTTTTGTATGTTTTCCCAGTGAAGCTGCTTGTTTAGGCTTTAGGGTTGCCGGGCTGCGCCGCCTCCTTGTGGATCTTTGAAGCTGTCCTCCTTCCTAGTTGTTTTGCAACCTGCCTTGTTGCAGCATTTTTTCTGTTTTGATTGTTAAACGTACGTTTAAACGGATCTCAGTCTCCTGCGCCTGACTTCACCCCTCCTGCTATCAAAGTTTTCCCTGACACTCCTTCATAATGATTAATACACATTTTTAAATTAAAAAAGCGCAGGACGGCAAAGAAAGAAATAAGAAGTATTTCAGTCTTCAGGACTCTGTCAAATAGTGTATGATTAGAGGGAAAGAATATGCATGAGGTTAAAATGCTCCATCATTCTTGCCAATGCAGATTAGTCGAACAAGTCCAAGTTTGTAGTACTGTAGCTACTAGTTGACAGGAGGTTGCACGAATGGGACGTTAGAGGAGAGACACGGTAAGGAGTAGTGAAGCCCCGGCTGACCGGGACCTCTCAACCCTCCTGTCCCAAGTTCTTTGTGAACTTCCTGACCTTGAACAAGTCTTCCGTGTTGACTGTGGGTCGCATGGTGGATAGTGAGCACAGCATGTCAGACTGGAGGGCAGAGGGACACAGAGAAGACAAACACAAGCATGAGCATGGTTCAGCAATTACACAAATGTGAGAGTTAATGTGCAATACCTGGACGTGTATGTTGAAACAGCAAGTACCAGCATGTTTGTGAGCAGTGAATGTGAATGTCAGTGAACATAGTGAGTATGTATGTGTTGTGCATGTGTGTTTCTCACCATGCAGAGGACAGGCTCCAGCAGCTTGTCACTAGGCACATCCATCAATCAAAGGTCAATTCTATGGCAGCTGGGTCCTCAGGCAACCACGGGATGGCCTTCGCACCTAGACTACCATTACAAACAACATGCTACAATATCTTAAATCTTCTTAATAGTAGAGAAAGAGATAGACCTTTAGTGTGATGTACAAGAGATGACTCTAATAGAGTTACTAGTATATCGTGTGTATAAATTACTTTTTAGAAGAGTGTGGAACCGGAAGAAATGACAGTTTTACGGGCGCCAAACCAGTTTTTTTCGCGTTATTTGTAACTTATTTTGTACATAATGTTTCTGCCACCGTATCTAATGGCAAAAAAGAGCTTCTGCATATCAGGACAGCGATCATTCACCTTGGATTAGAGAAATATTTTTTCTTCAACAAGCAGGACGCACAGGATGTACTTCGAACACGTGACAAGTCCAACATCCCCGTCATTGGCAAGAGAAAGAGACGCAGGTACAGAGGACACAGAGCGGGGTGCCTCGTAAGGATCCGCAGACGGTGAGTTGGAAAGCTGCCATTACCGTCCATATTACTTGCCAACGTGCAATCATTGGACAATAAATTAGACGAGGTACGATCACGAATATCCTACCAACGGGACATCAAAAACTGTAATATCCTATGTTTCATGGAATCATGGCTGAATGATGACATGGATATTCAGCTAGCGGGATATACGCTGGTGGTCTGGGGGGGGGGGTGGTCTGTGCATATTTGTAAACAACAGCTGGTGCATGAAATCTAAGGAAGTCTCTAGATTTTGCTCGCCTGAAGTAGAGTATCTTATGGTAAGCCGTAGACCACACTATTTGTCAAGAGAGTTTTCATCCATACTTTTTGTAGCTGTTTATTTACCACCACAGACGGATGCTGGCACTAAGACCACACTCAGTCAGCTGTATAAGGAAATAAGCAAACAGGAAACCGCTCACCCAGAGACGGCGCTCCTAGTGGCCGGGGACTTTAATGCAGGGAAACTTAAATCAGTTTTACCTAATTTCTATCAACATGTTAAATAACAAAACAGAGGGAAAACAGTTCTAGATAACCTGTACTCCACACACAGAGACACATACAAAGCTCTCCCTCACCCTCCATTTGGTAAATCTGACCACAATTCTATCCTCCTGATTCCTGCATACAAGCTCAAATTAAAGCAGAAAGCAGCAGTGACTCGGTCTATAAAAAAGTGGTCAGATGAAGCAGATGCTAAACTACAGGACTGTTTTGCTAGCAGAGACTGGAACATGTTCCGGGATTCTTCTGATGGCATTGAGGAGTATACCACATCAGTCACTGGCTTTATCAATAAGTGCATCGAGAACGTCATCTCCACAGTGACTGTACGTACATACCCCATCCAGAAGCCATGGATTACAGGCAACATTCGCACTGAGCTAAAGGGTAGAGCTGTCACTTTCAAGGTGCGGAACTCTAACCCGGAAGCTTACAATAAAACCTGTTATGCACTCCGACGAACCATCAAATAGGCAAGATTAAATCATACTACACCGGCTCCGACGCTCGTCTTATGTGGCAGGGCTTGCAAACTATTACAGACTACAAAGGGAAGCACAGCCGCGAGCTGCCCAGTGACACGAGCCTACCAGACGAGCTAAATCACTTCTATGCTCGCTTCGAGGTAAGCAACACTGAGGCATGCATGAGAGCATCTGCTGTTCCGGATGACTGTGCGATCACGCTCTCCGTAGCCGACGTGAGTTAGTCCTTTAACTTCTCAGGGCTACGTGGGATGCTACCGTCCCACCTGCGGGACACACTATTCAACAGCCAGTGAAATAGCATGGCGCAAAATACAAAACAGCAAAATTCTCATAATTACATTTTCTCAAACAATCAACTATTTTACACCATTGTAAAGATAAGACTCTCGTTAATCTAACCACATTGTCCAATTTCAAAAAGGCTTTACGGCGAAAGCATAAAATTAGATTATGTTAGGACATAAACTTCACAAGAAAAACCACACAGCCATTTTCCAAGCAAGGACATGCATCACAAAAACCAAAAGTACAGCTAGAATATTCACTAATCTTTGATGATCTTCATCAGATGGCACTCATAGGACTTCATGTTATATAATACAGGTATGCTTTGCTCAATAAAGTTCATATTTATATCCAAAAACAGCATTTTACATTGGCGCGTGATGTTCAGAAAATTTATTCCCACCAAAACTTCCGGTGAATGTGCACATCAATTTACAAAAATACTCATCATAAACGTTGATCAAATTTACAACAGTTATTGAAAGAATTATAGATACACTACTCCTTGACTCAACCGCTTTGTCAGATTTCAAAATAACTTTACGGAGAAAGCAGATTGTTCAATATTCTGAGTACATAGCTCAGCCATCGAAGCAAGCTATACAGCTACCCGCCAAGTTTTGGCATCAACAAAACTCTGAATTAGTATTATAAATATTCTCTTACCTTTGCTGATCTTCGTAAGAATGCACTCTGAGGACTCCTACTGCCACAAGAAATGTTAGATTTGTTCGAAATACTCCATATTTATGTCCAAATACCTCCGTTTTGTTCGTGCGTTCAGATCACTAGCCAAAGGCATAACACGCAAGTGTAAATCAGGACACGAAAAGTCAAAATGTTCCATTACCGGTCGTAGAAACATGTCAAACATTGTTTACAATCAATCCTTAGGGTCTTTTTAGATAAAACGTCGATAATATTCCAACCGGACAATAGCGTATTCATTCCAGGAGAAAAAGAAGGCACGGCGCACTCACGGCTCGCGCATACCCAAGCCCTTTGTCCATAGGCAGTCCACTCATTGACTGAGCTACTATTCTCTGCCCAGTAACAGGAGAATGATGAAACATGTTTCTAAAGGCTGTTGACAGCCAATGGAAGCCTTAGGAAGTGCAACGTGACCCCACAGACACTGTAGTTTTGATAGGGATTCAAAAGAAGAACTACAATTCTCAGATTTCCCACTTCCTGGTTGGATTTTTCTCAGGTTTTTGCCTGCCATATGAGTTCTGTTATACTCACAGACATCGTTCAAACAGTTTTAGAAACTTCAGAGTGCTTTCTATCCAAATCTACTAATAATATGCAAATATTTGACTCTGGGCCTGAGTATTAGGCAGTTTACTCTGGGCACGCTTTTCATCCGAAAATGAAAATACTGCCCCCTATACCTTAAGTTAAACAGGTCAACATTCACAAGGCAGCGGAGCCAGACAGATTACCAGGACTTGTGCTCTGGGCATGTGCTGACCAACTAGCAGGTGTCTTCACTGACATTTTCAACATGTCCCTGATTGAGTCTGTAATACCAACAAGTTTCAAGCAGACCACCATAGTACCTGTGCCCAAGAACATTAAGAATAACAACCTATCCCTCAACATAATCAAGACAAAGGAGATGATTGTGGACTACAGGAAAAGTAGGCTGTAGTTGAGCAGGTTGAGAGCTTCAAGTTCCTTGGTGTCCACATCACCAACAAACTAGTTGTGAAGAGGGCACAACAAAGCCTATTCCCCCTCAGGAAACTAAAAAGATTTGGCATGGGTCCTCAGATCCTCAAAAGGTTCTACAGCTGCAACATCTAGAGCATCCTGATTGGTTGCATCACTGCCTGGTACGGCAACTGCTCGGCCTCCGACAGCAAGGCACTACAGAGGGTAGTGCGTACGGCCCAGGACATCACTGGGGCTAAGCTGCCTGCCATCCAGGACCTCTACACCAGGCAGTGTCAGAGGAAGGCCCTAAAAATTGTCAAAGACCCCAGCCACCCCAGCCATAGAATGTTCTCTCTACTACTTCATGGCAAGCGGTACTGGAGCGCCAAGTCTAGGGCCAAAAGGCTTCTCAGTAGCTTTTACCCTCAAGCCATAAAACTCCTGAACAGGTAATCAAATGGCTACCTGGATTATTTGCATTATCCCACGCCCCCAACCCCTCTTTTACACTGCTGCTACTCTCTGTTTATCATATATGCATAGTCACTTTAAACTCCCTGGGCAAGGTGGGACGTTTGCGTCCCACCCTAGTCAACAGCCAGTGGAATCGCGCGGCGCAAAATACAAATGCCTCAAAAATGCTATAACTTCAATTTCTCAAACATATGACTATTTTACACCATTTTAAAGACAAGACTCTCGTTAATCTAACCACATTGTCCGATTTCAAAAAGGCTTTACAGCGAAAGCAAAACATTAGATTATGCCTAATTTTTATGGCATAGATGTATCTGTCTAACATATCCAAAATGTCCCAGATAATATACATATCATGTGAAATAGTGACATTTTCCATCAGTGCAGCAAGCTTGTGGACTCTATCAAGTACTGTTGAAAGTCTATTTGATCTGTGGGTATACGACGACACCTAGTGTTCGTAAGGTTGATTTCTCCCTAACCATCATTTTTATCCTCCCCTGGTTGTTCACTGTTTGTTGTGAGTGCTATACTACATAATGTCGCCCATGCGCAAAGCGCCATGTTGGAGGAAATTGCTGGGAACGAGAAGCGCTGATACAAATCCGTTTTGTTATCCAACTTATCTGATGTTTATCTACGTTTATTTTGAAATTCAAAAGATTTCCTTATGTTATTTTAAATGATCGAACAAAGAAGCACGGACGATCAGCACAATTCGAGCGCATATGCAAGAGGAGAAATAACGCGTTTGCAGGGTATGTGGATGAGGCCGAGACGGGAGGCTAGCGTAGTTTGGGAAACTAGTGCAGCCTGCCAGCTAGCCAGCGAAATAGCCTAATCGATGGGCTCAAACCTCCCTTATTTTACACCGCTGCTGATTAATATCAGGCAAAGTAACAGTGGATAGTTAGCTAACGTTAGCAAGACCGTATGAACATTTGGACTGAGAATAACAGCTAATTTCTGTTGACATCTTCGTTTTGAGAAGCCAAAGCCAGCACGTTAGCTAACTGGTTGTAGCAACAATAGCATCTTGTGACCGACTACCAGATAATGTTTTATTATTGTGCATTGGGTTACTTTAGTTACCGTAACTAACTACTGTTAAAATAGCTGACTAAACTCCACTCCGTTGCAGTTCATCAGAAGCTTCCTTCACCGTGGAGTTTAGTCCGCTAATTTAGCTGTAATGTTAGACGTGTTTTGAAGTCAGCCACAATAGTAGTTTTGACCTATGTGATGCTAGACACAATAAGGATTAGTCACTTGAATTTGTGGTTCGCCTTCAAAATACGTCCCCTCTATTTGAAAGTGATGCAAGTGGATACAAATAGTGCTATCGTTACGTATTTGATCTAGATAATGTTAAACAAGTTTGGAATGTTGCCATATAAATTGAACAAAATATATATATTTTTTAACTAATGTTGAAGTCACACTGTGGCTGTATTAGAGATCAGAATTCCCTTACAAAAAAGATTGCACTTAGAGTATGAGTATACTTAGAGTATGTTGCAAATACTGCATCCTAAATATCAAAAAAATAATACTGCAGTAATTTTGATGTGTAACTACAGTTACAGTTCAGTATAACTGCAATTACTGTGTCCAAAATACCGCTGTTACTGCACTTTTACTGCAGTTTCAAAACTGCCATCTTTTTTCTAAGGATTGAATTGGGGGCATACTTATATTTCACTGTACAGTACATTTTAATGACCAAAGACATGACATTTCTACCTTTTAGATTCTGTGGCATAGAGAAAGTTGACATATCAGACAGGGGAGGTGATATAAATAATAATCTGAGCAAAAGAGAATGTTTTGGGATTTTCACCCTCCAGACATAATTTCCTAAAGGTCTTAATGATGAAATGGCTATGTATGTTATGTTGTAAATGTGAACATGAATTAATGCCCCCATTTCTGATTACTCTGATGTGTTTCTTGCGCTGCAACCATTGGTTTATGAAAACTTGCTTGGTGTGCCGATGTCCTCATTGTGGTTTTACAGACGTGTTTAATACGTTTTATGTACACACCTTTTATTAGAATATTTATGAAATGCACATTGTTATATTTGGTAACACTTTTTTTCCCCTCGACTCCAACCTCGTTGGATGCATTGGAACAGATGTGTGTGGAGCTATGTCTACATAAGGCTGCACATTTTAAACTCACAAAAGCTCTGACGAAGGCCTTGAGTCCGATAGTATCACTGCTCTTTAATAAGCTTTACCTATCGAGAGCAGTGTGTGGGTTTCTTCATTTTTCTTATGAGATATTGGTAAAATACACTGAACAAAAATATAAATGCAACATGCAAGAATTTAAAAGATGTTATTGAGTTACAGTTCATATAAGGAAATCAGTCAATTGAAATAAATTCATTAGGCCCTGGGAATACAGATATGCATCTGTTGGTCACAAATACCTATTTTTAAATTTTTTAAGTAAGGGTGTGGATTAAAAAAAAAGTCAGTATCTGGTGTGACCACTCCTCTTCAATGGCAGCTCGAAGTTGCTGGATATTGGCGGGAACTGGAACACGCTGTCGTACACGTCAATCCAGACCATCCCAAACATGCTCAATGAGTGATATGTCTGGTGAGTATGCAGGCAATGGACGAACTGGGAAATCTTCAGCTTCTAGGAATTGTGTACAGATCCTTGCGACATGGGGCCGTGCATTATCATGCTGAAACATGAGGTGATGACGGCGGATGAATGGCATAACAATGGGCCTCGGGATCTCTGTGCATTCAAATTGCCGTCGATTAATATGCAATTGTGTTCGTTGTCCTTAGCTTATGCCTGCCGATACCATAACCCAACCACCATGGGGCACTCTTGTTCACAACGTTGGCATCAGCAAACCGCTCGCCCACATGACTCGATACACGCTGTCTGCCATCCGCTCGGTACAGTTGAAACCGGGATTAATTCGTCAAGAGCACACTTCTCCAGGGTGCCAGTGGCCATCTAAGGTTAGCATTTGCCCACTGAAGTAAGTTACGACACCAAACTGCAGTTAGGTCAAGCCCCTGGTGAGGACACTGGGCACGCAGATGAGCTTCCCTGAGATGGTTTCTGACAGTTTGTGCAGAAATTCTTCAGTTGTGCAAAACCCAGTTTCATCAGCTGCCCGGGTGGCTGGTCTCAGACAATCCCGCAGGTGAAGAAGCTGGATTTGGAGCTCATGGGCTGGCGTGGTTACACGTGGTCTGCGGTTGTGAGGCCTATTGGATGTACTGCCAAGTTCTCTAAAACAATGTTGTAGGTGGCATATGGTAGAGAAATTAACATTAAATTCTCTGGCAACAGCTCTGGTGGACATTCCTGAATTCAGCATGCCAATTGCACACTCCCTCATTTGGAGACATCTGTGGCATTATGTTGTCACAAAACTGCACATTTTATACTGGCCTTTTATTGTCCCCAGCACAAGGTGCACCTGTGTAATGATCATTCTGTTTAATCTGCTTCTTGATATGCCACACCTGTCAGGTGGGTGGATTATCTTGGCAAAGGAGAAAAGCTCACTAACAGGGATGTAACCAAATTTGTGAAAATGTCTGTGATCTTTTATTTCAGCTCATGTAAAGTGTTGGTCCCATGTTTCATGTTGTGTTTATATTTTTGTTCAGTGTATGTACAGTGCCATAATAACCCACTCTTGTCCTCTTTTTCCCTTAATCCTAGCCCTTGAAGTGGTGGGTTTTGGACGCACAGCAAGTGTGACAATCCATTTAATTTTGTTCTGGGATGCCTTGGACTTCAACTTGGACAACTGGACAACCAGAGTGACAGTGACTGGAGGGGAAACAAACACCCTCTCATATCGAAATCTTTCTTATGCGTTGCTCCACACTATAAACACGACAAAACAGCAACATTTATTGTTGGGACAAATTATTTATTTCCTATACGGAGTAGTATACTCTATTGGACCTCAGGATGTCTATCACCAACATGCCTACGAGTAACGACGCTTGCCTGAGCATTGTACACAGCTTGATGTGTCATAGGCAAGGGGCAGAGAGTGAGACCTTTGCCAAGCGAGCAATAGAAAGTCTAGTGAAAAAGCTGAAGGAGAAGAAGGATGAACTGGACTCCCTTATCACAGCCATCACCACCAATGGAGCTCACCCCAGCAAGTGTGTCACCATCCAGCGGACTCTAGATGGCCGCCTGCAGGTAGGGAGTGCACCACTGTCTGGGGATCAAGGGTGTATTCACTAGTACACACCGTAGAAAAACATGTAGTAACAGAAAATGTTTTGCAACCAAAACAATCCTTTGTCATTGTTCAAGTTAGTCTCTCCCGATTTCGGCCCGTTTGCTTCTTTGGTTCCTAGTGAACCTAGTGAATACACCCCTGGGGTAAGCGGCAAAGGTAAAAATGGCGAGATGAGATGGCATTATGACTGGGGATCTTGTAAAGGTGAAAAGTATAGGGTATGGGACCTATTAGCACTTTTGGGTGAAGAACAAAGTATTTATTTAGTTAAATCAATGGGTTTAATCTTATATTCTCAGGTAGCAGGGCGTAAAGGGTTCCCCCACGTGATCTACACTCGGTTGTGGAGATGGCCCGATCTGCATAAAAATGAACTGAAGCATGTCAAATACTGCCAGTTTGCATTTGACCTGAAGTGTGACAATGTCTGCGTGAACCCCTACCACTACGACCGGGTGGTGTCTCCGGGTATTGGTGAGTGCACTGATGCCTCTGGTGTTAGTTTATTTTTTACGGTTTAACTCTAGAGTGATCTTTTTATTTTATTTCACAGACCTATCAAGCTTGACTCTTACCAGCACAGGTAAGTTACCTTCGTTTTGATAATTCCGTTAAAAAAAGTATACAACTATCTTCTGTTAATGTATGTTTTGTTTGTTGTTGACTTGTATCATGACTGCTGCTCTCTGTGCTCTCAGCTACCAGCCTGGGACTGATGGTTAAAGATGAGTACGACTTTGACGGCCAGCCCCAGCTGCCCACCATGGATGGGGGTCACTCCCTCCAAACCATCCAGCATCCTCCCTCCAGCCGAGTTGGGACCCCCTCGGAGCCCTTCAGCACCGCTGGCCTGCTGCCCCTCGCTGATGCCCGCACCACCTCCGCCTTCCCCAGCATCTCTGTTGGATCAGGAAGTGAGTGCCTACTCCACCACCCTATCCACTTTATCTCCCCCTAATTTTATGGCTCTTTGTATCCTCCTCACCCAAATCATTGGAGGTCATAGGCAAAGTTTGAGTGGTTTATTTGGCTACAGCTTATCTACTTGTGGCTTGTTGACAGAAGATTACAACACCCCTAAATTACTCATCTCACAGTAATGTCAAACTCATTCTGCAATGTAATGGCTTAGGAAAAGGAACTTATTATGTTGCCCACCTGTGGTCACTTTCTCTCTTCCCTCTCATTGGCTCTTATTTACACCCCGACTTTCCCCGACCCTCTTTGAAATGTATCACAGCTCATTTACTAGCTGTATGGACAGTGTCGAAGTGTGGCTCTCCCTACAATTCTCACCTGTAAGAATCCACCTGTGCCCTTACAGATGCCACCTCCACCTGGACGAGAAACAGCAGCTTCATGCCCAACATGCCTCACCATCAGAATGGGCACCTGCAACACCACCCACCCATGCCTCATCCAGGGCACTACTGTGAGTCCATGCCACCATCAGGATTACTCTCTGTAGTAGTAGAACATGAATTTCACTTTTAGAACATATAATGCCTGCAACTCAGAACTGGGTTGAAGGAGTTACGTTCCAAGATTTAACATTGCTGCTTTCATGTCACCTTCGTAGGGCCTGTGCACAACGAGCATGGCTTCCAGCCCCCCATATCCAACCATCCAGGTAAGTGAAGCACAACACCTATATTCACCCAACAAGGTGTTCAGAGTGCCATGAGTGAGTCTGGAGAGGACTGAGTTCGGGGTGTTGTTGCTGCGGTCTGTTGCAGCGCCCGATTACTGGTGCTCCACCGCTTACTTTGAGATGGACGTGCAGGTGGGCGAGACCTTCAAGGTGCCCTCCACTTGCCCTGTCGTGACCGTGGACGGCTACGTGGACCCGTCGGGTGGAGACCGCTTCTGTCTGGGCCAGCTGAGCAACGTGCACCGGACAGAGGCCATTGAAAGAGCCAGGTACGGCGTCCCAGCCTCCTACCCCCCTTACCATTTAACTATGATGAGCTTCTAGCTCTGAATGGAGGTGAATTCTTGACATTGCCAGAAGAGTATTTGGTCACCCCACTGATAATAACTGCTGTTCTTTTCACTTCAAGGCTCCACATCGGGAAGGGGATCCAGCTGGAGTGCAAAGGTGAAGGGGACGTGTGGGTCCGTTGCCATAGCGACCACGCAGTGTTTGTGCAGAGCTACTACCTGGACAGGGAAGCCGGCCGCGCCCCCGGCGATGCCGTGCACAAGATCTACCCCAGCGCCTACATCAAGGGAGGTCCCAACTTCTCTGTTTGCTTAGCTTTACCAATGTGTTCATTGTGTTGTTATCAACCCCCTGGTGTCCAAGCTGTGAATTGCATGCAGCTGGTAGTAAATGTACACTACATGACCAAAAGTATGTGGACACCTGCTCGATTATCTCATTCCAAAATCATTGGTATTAATATGGAGTTGCTTTCCACTAATGTTGAAACATTGCTGCGTGGACTTGCTTCCTTCCATTCAGCCACAAGAGCATTAGTGAGGTCAGGCACTGATGTTGGGTGATTATTCCTGGCTTGCAGTCGGCGTTCCAATTCAACCCAAAGATGTTAGATGGGGTTGAGGTCAGGGCTCTGCAGGCCAGTCAAGTTCTTCCACACCGATCTCAACAAACTTTGTGCACGGGGGCATTGTCATGCTGAAACAGGAAAGACCTTCCCCAAACTGTTGCCACAAAGTTGAAGCACAGAATCATCTAGAATGTTATTGTATGCTGTAGCGTTAAGATTTCCCTTCACTGGAACTAAGGGGCCTAGGTTGAACCATGAAAACCAGCCCCATACCATTATTCATCCTCCACCAAACTTTACTGTTGGCACTAGGCATTGGGGCAGGTAGAGTTCTCCTGGCATCCACCAAACCCATATTCATCTGTCGGACTGCCAGATGGTGAAGCATAATTCATCACTCCAGAGAAAGTGTTTTCACTGCTTCTGAGTCCATGGCGGAGAGCTTTACACCACTCCAGCCGACGCTTGTCATTGCGCATGGTGATCCTTCAGCTTTCAGCGGTCATGTTCATTGAGCTTGTGTGGCCTACCACTTCGACGGCTGAGCGGTTGTGGTTCCGAGATGTTTCCACTTCACAATAACAGTACTCCCAGTTAACTAGGCAGCTCTACCATGGCAGAAATTTGACGAACTGACTTGTTGGGAAGGTGGCAATGTTTGTCTATGGAGATTGTATGGCTATGTTCTCGATTTTTATATACCTGTCGGCAACGGGTGTGGCTGAAATAGTCTAATCCACTAATTTGAAGGGGTGTCCACATACACGATATACATGTTTTTTTTTTTTGTTCCCCTTTCCAGGTGTTTGACCTGCATCAGTGCCACAGGCAAATGCAGCAGCAGGCAGCGACGGCGCAGGCGGCAGCCGCAGCTCAGGCTGCCTCTATTGCTGGGAACATCTCTGGGCCGGGCTCAGTGGGAGGCATCGCTCCCGCCATCAGTAAGCAGCACAACACTTCCCTCCTTTGAGCAACACTCACATACTCCCACAGACAGGACACTTGGCTGCTATTGACTCGCACACAACTTCAAACCTGTTACATCACTCACACCACTTTTATAATAGATATATACAATGCTCACATAGCCCATTCTAAAGTAATTTACCAATTATCACATCAAATTGCAGCATCGGTCAGTCATTGACGATCCGTAGGAATCCATACTAGTTCTGTAGTTCAGATACCTCATCAGTGTGGATGTATACCCAACTCGGGCTCACTCTCTCCTCACCCAGGCCTTTCGGCAGCAGCCGGCATCGGCGTGGACGACCTGAGGAGACTGTGCATCCTGCGCATGAGCTTTGTCAAGGGCTGGGGTCCTGACTACCCCCGGACGAGCATCAAGGAGACCCCCTGCTGGATTGAGATCCACCTACACCGCGCCCTCCAGCTACTGGACGAGGTGCTGCACACCATGCCCATCGCTGACCCCCAATCCTTGGACTGAACCACCAGAGTGACCCCTCCCCTGTGACACTTCATTATGAGAGAACTTGGAATGAGGTGGGGTAGGGGACAGGAAAGACTCCCTGTTTAGCTATACAAGTAAACAAAGACTTGTTTCTCTCTATGGGTCGTTCCTCTTCTCTTTGCCTTCATATTGTCAAGTACGTCCAAGTCAGGACAGAGGCTCTGATGAAGAAAGGAGGCTACTATTCTCAATCGCCCTGGTGCCCTTCACCAGTGATCCCATCTGGGTAACCTATGCAGTGTTTTCCACAAGCACATGGAGTATTCAGCCAAATAGAAAAAGTAGCCAGCCAGGCTCCCCTGTTGTTTTTTTTTTCTTTTGCAGAACAAGCTCTATTTTGGTGGTCTCTGATACATTCTAATGCCTTGATTCCATACAAAATACATAGCAAAATCATTGCATACTTTGAGGTTACCTCCCAGATTGGAAAAGTGTTTACAATTTAAATGACTGAATTGAAGTATTGTTAGTTGTTTAGGATATTGATCATATGATCAGGACTATTTTCTAAGTAAGAACATAAAACCTCTCAACATTTAACCTGCCTACTCTTGAGATTAAAGTATTTTACTGCAAGATATGAATTGCCACAATTGTTTGTTCTTCAGATTGTATTTTATTAAAACAGAAAAATGAAGTAAATAGCCCAATTTTTTTATAAATTAAAGGTTAAATGTCAAATTAAACAAATGTGTCGAGCACTTTTGTCAAATGACAAAATAGGTCTCTAAAATGAACAAAAAGCTAAATTAAGTTCTGGGTCCATAGGTGTTAAGAGAAGAGAGAGACTGACAAGATAAGTTACGGAAAGAATTTCAACAAGTGTTCAACTATCTTTGTGAATTGCAGTATGTAATTTATAGTAAAACTCTAATAGTTAACCTAATGTCAGTTTGTGACAAGATAAGCTAGTATAGTTTAGATAATCATTGTACCATCTAAACCGCTGTGAAATATAATTTCCATAACCATCAATATTATTTCAGCTGTTCGAAAACAAAACTTAATGGCATCTTCCACTTCTTAGACCTTTTTTAAATCTATTTTTTATAACCTCATACACCAGCCCCCCCCCTCGGAGGACACATCTTTTTTTGTTTTTACAGAATTTCTGCTACATTTACAGTGCTTTCATAAACTATTCAGACCCCTTGACTTTTTCCACATTTTATTACGTTACAGCCTTTTAAAATGGATTAAATAAAAAAATGTAAAAAGTCTGGAAAATTAGTCATGATCGCTAGCAGTGACGATTCAAAAAATGACTAGATATCCCCTCTTACCCCCGTCACTGTCCATTTCTTGTTTTTAAACGATGAGAGAAGTGCTACACCTGGTGGAGAGAGATTGTAAGACAGAAATAGTTGCTTTACTCGTGATGTACATTACGGTATGACACGTCACGATGTAACGGAGGGACAGTTTTTTTTTTTCAACTTTTCTCCAATACTATAGAGCCATTACCATGTCGATCAACGCTTGAATAGAAACGTAGTTCACACCCCAGATTTTGAAGTCAACACAGTCGCTACAGTCCCATTAGTTTTCTTTGCAGCCTCGTTTGAATGTCGCGGTTGCGCACATTTGTACGGAATGGGGTGAGTTTATGTTACTCATTCATTGCAGCCCGAGCGAAGTACGGAGAAGCGCTGAATATAAACTAAATCATGAACTCACTCATAAAAACACCAGCTCTTTGCTGTATTCGTTGACAGTCTCTCTGTGGTCATGGTTTTAAAAGTTATTCAATCTTACGTAGGCTAGTAGCCTATTAAACTTGGCTGTGGCCAGGGTAATGGAAGCTCTGTAGCCACGGTGATTTGAGCTATCTGATTGGGCAGCGCAGTAGGTGCACTCGATTTAGGCACAGATTCGCCGGTCTGCGGAGTAGGCAGTGTGTCTCATGGGAACACTTTGCTACCTGGTGCGCAGGACTTTTGAATCAAGTGCACCTACCGGCAACAGCTCAACGCGATTTTTTAAAAAGGAGCATAAGCCTTTGTCGTTTGTTGGCTTTTCTACAGAAATATTTGGTGAACGACTAGGAATGCCTTGAAGATCGGTTGGCGACCGCTGGTGTAGAGGCACAGATCTGGGGAAGGGTACCAAAAAATGTCTGCAGCATTGAAGGCACCCAAGAACACAGTGGCCTCCATCATTCTTAAATGGAAGTAGTTTGGAACCAGGAAGACTTTTCCTAGAGCTGGCCGCCCTGCCAAACTGAGCAATCGGGGGAGAAGGGCCTTGGTCAGGTAGGTGACGGTAGTCACTGACAGTGCTCTAGTGTTCCTCTGAGGAGATGGGAAAACCTTCCAGAAGGACAACCGACCCTGCAGCACTCCACCAATCACACCTTTATGGTAGAGTGGCCAGATGGAAGACACTCCTCAGTAAAAGGCACATGACAGCCCGCTTGGAGTTTGCCAAAAGGCACCTAAAGACTCTCAGACCATGAGTAACAACATTCTCTGGCCTGATGAAACTAAGACTCAAGTCTTCGGCCTGAATTCCAAGTGTCACGTCTGGAGGAAACCTGGCACCATCCCTACGGTGAAGCATGGTGGTGGCAGAATCATGCTATGGGGATGTTTTTCAGAGGCAGCGACTGTGAGACTAGTCAGGATCGAGGCAAAGATGAACGGAGCAAAGTACAGAGATCCTTGATGAAAACCTGCTCCAGAGTGCTCAGGACCTCAGACTGGGGCGAAGGTTTACCTTCCAAAAAGGACAACGACCCTAAGCACACAGCCAAGACAACGCAGGAGTGGCTTCGGGACAAGTCCTTGAGTGGCCCAGCCAGAGCCTGGACTTGAACCCGATCTAATATCTCTGTGGAGACCTGAAAATAGCGGTGCAGCAATGCTCCGCATCCAACCTGACAGAGCTTGAGAGAATCTGCAGAGAAGAATGGGAGAAACTCCAAATACAGATGTGCCAAGCTTTTTGTGTCATACCCATGAAGACTCAAGGCTGTAATTGCTGCCAAAGGTGCTTTTAATAATGAACTCTTGCCTGTCCCCAACCTGCCTTTTGCCCACTCCTTGGATTATAATAAATATCAGAGCTCAAACCATCTGCCTCCCATGTCTGCATCTGGGTCTCGCCTTGTGTCGTTATACCAGCCGATAAGAGTCAAGACTATTGCTCAGTGTTACATTGAAGAACAATCTCCTTCCATGTGTCATTCTGCTGTTTCAGTTCAAAGTTCTCCTGTGTAAGTTTGGAGATCTGCTCCAATTCATCCACTTCGTTCGTGAGCTTTACGCTGTCTGATGACCGGTACTGTTTTAGGAACTCTTCAGCTGTGTTCTTTGTCACATTTGACTTCTGGATATCATGTGAATAATACATTCTGACAATCACTGTTCATTGAACACAAGAAGGGCAATTTTTGTAGCAGTAATAAAACCTAAATGAGCCTTACTTTTGGATGCAAGGGGGTTGGGTTATCTATGTCTGTTGAGGAGTCTGACTTTTCTCCTTTTTGGGGATGGAACAGAGGCCCTCTTGCCCTGCTTGGGAGCCTGGGGTTGGACATGGTTATCACACAGTGATTTAATCTTGCTTGTTGGGTGGAATCGGTTGCCTGAAACAAATACAAGGTAGAAGACATTACCAGAGTAAGGCTTAAACCAATCTGAATGGCATTTAACTTGGCATAACTGTAGCGTGTAGGATTGACTACCATAAGGGAAAGTGGGATAACTAGTCAGTTGACCAACTGAAATGTGTCTTCCACATTTAACCCAACCTCTCGAGGTTTGACCCAGCAATCTTTTGGTTACTGGCCCAACACTCCGACCCTGCCAGGCTACTTTCCGCCCCCTCTATTGACAACCGTTGCAAATATTCCAATAAAACTAAATCTACAGACCAACATCCATGCAATGGAACTCCTATTTTTGTGCCTTACCAAATAAAATGTGGGTTTGGGTGGTTCACATCATGCTATTACCTAACCTGTTATTATTTGAATATTCTACCCTTGATAACTTAAGTTAATTCTTACACCTGACATTTTGACACATCTCTTGTTCCAGTGTGGACTTTTTTCTCCTGTCTCTTTACTTTAGCCAATTACACTGACCAAAAATATAAATGCAACATGTAAAGTGTTGGTAACATGTTATGAGCTGATAAGAATTCCCAGAAATTCTCCATATGCACAAAAAGCTTATTTCTCAAATAAAATTGCACAAATTTGTTCACATCCCTGTTAGTGAACATTTTAGTCTTTGTCAAGATAATCCATCCACCTGACAGATGTGGCATATCAAGAATCTGATTAAACAGCATGATCATTACACAGGTGCATCTTGTTCTGGGGACAATAAAAGGCCACTCTAAAATGTTCAGTTTTGTCACATAACAATGCCACAGATGTCTCAAGTTTTGAGGGACCGTGAATTTTTCATGACTGCAGCAATGTCCACCAGACCTGTTGCCAGAGAATTCAATGTGGATTTCTCTACCATAAGCCACCTCCAACGTCATTTTTGAGAATTTGGCAGAACATCCAACCTGCCTCACAACCGTAGACCACTTGTAACCACGCCTGCCCAGGGCCTCCACAGCATTCTTCACCTGCGGGATTGTCTGAAGGGAGGCGGGGCGGGGTGCTGAGGAGTATTTGTCTGTAATAATGCCATTTTAATAATGCCACTTCATCCTCATCAGTGACCATGCCCCACTCACCTGGATGCATAGGGCTAAAGAGAAGAATGCTCGGGTGATGCGGTGGTTTTTGAGGCTCCAACCGTTTCAATTGGACTTAAAACACAGAGCAGGAAAGGAAATGGGAAATGTGGATGGGTTATCCCGCATGCACGCATATTTTGCTGCGGTAGCCTGACCTAGGGGGTCGGATCTAGGGGGGAGATGTGTGGCAAAGAAGAGGGTCGAGTGATAAATGGCAGATATGTGAGAGCAGAACTAATAAACGGGCTCTACCCTCTCACTAAAATGGCCACACCAATCAGAACTACAGATCACAAAATGACCGACCGCCAAAACTACAATTCCCAGAAGCAAGGGGAACGCTCAGAAGGTGGGGCCGACCCACAAATAAGGGGTCAAGACAAACCAGGAAGAGAGAGAAGGGGCTGGAAGGATCTGCGAACCATAGAGAAAGAGACAATATATTTCGACTGGATTTACCGTGTATGAGCTGGACTGTTTGGACTTACCTGTTGGCGTTTGGACCTGGACCTACCGAGAACCCGATTCGTGTACCGAACCTTGCTATCCTTGACCTCGCCTGCGGCCTGCGTGGACCAGGACGGAGAAACAAACACGCAGGTACTGTCCTGTTTGAAAGAACTCTCCTTCTGGAGTGATTTTGGTCATTTGATTTTGGTAATTTGTGACAAACTCTCCTAATCTTGAAGAGGTTTATCACATGTAAACTCACTTTTGAGAAAAGGGCCTTTGAATGCATTCAGCATTGTTCACACCCTCTTAAGCCAGCCCCACCCATCTCTTTATGGATTCACATGTGAGGTCATGTGCTAAACAGTGAGTAGTGTAGTAAAGATGAAGACTAAAAGTGGTAAAAGTAATAGCTTACAATAAGGAAAAATTCCAGGTAAACAAAGTGTCCAGACAAAAATATTTTATTAATATTAGATGATACTTACCCAGTCTAAATTGATGGGTCATGTGAAAGAAATGCTATAACCCCTAGCCACATCCAGTGGTGAAAAATGTACTACATTGTCATACTTCAGTAAAAGTAAAGATACTTTTACTTGAGTAATTTTCTATTAAGGTATGTTACCCAGTAAAATACTACTTGAGTAATGAGTACTTTTGAGTGCCAGGGAAAATGTATGGAGTAAAAAGTACATTATTTTCTTTAGGAATATAGTGAAGTAAAAGTTGCCAAAAATGTAAATAGTAAAGTAACGTACAGATACAACAAAAAAATAAGTATTTTTACTGAAGTACTTTACACCACAGTACATTAGCATACTTCATATACTGTTACACACACACTTATCACATAGTATTCCATACATAAATTAAGGCCATGCAAACTGAGTTGAAACCTGAGTGAGATGCACATGTACAGTACATAAACAGCTGCATGCTCCATATATATATATGGTGGACACTTGATACGGTCAGATTATATTTTTCTGGTATGTCACAAAATCATGTTACATATCAATATTAATTTTATGTATATCAATATTTTCTAAGTCTTGCTAAGTGGAAGGGTCTCTACAGAAGGTGTAAACGGTACAGCCAAATGGTTACTTGCATAGTAGCAATATCAGACATAGATAGTGTCACTATAAATAAAATAATATACAGTATGTACAAGAACAATATCAATAATGATAGCTGAGGTAGTTATATGCATACAATCAGGGGTAAAGTGGCTGAGCAGCAGGATAAAAAAAAAAAATGGTAGCAGCAACGTATGGCGTGTGTGTTAGGAGAGAGTCATTTGAATAGAGGCACTGCAGATATTGCTGATGGCTGGTCTGTCCGAACTACGCATGAACAAGGGAATCTATCTTCGGAGAGCCTGTTTCTGTCCTGCCCTTGACTTTGGTGCAGGACATGTGATGTCCATAGCCTCTTCGTCGCAAAACTCCCTGATCTTCTCAAAAATATAGTTTGTCTAGCTGTGTCCAGTCCAGGTGGTGATTGTACATGCAGACCATCCATGGCAGGAAGGATGTCAGCGTTGCGCAGCAGCTGAAACCTGGTCCCAACAACACCAGGCTCCAGCGCATCAAAGCTGTAAAACAGGAAATAGATAAAAACAATAACCTCATACAATGAAAATTATATTCACCTGAAGTGCTGGTACTGCTTGATCTGTTGCAGCGGCCTGAAGTACGGCGTCAGGTGTTGCCAGCCATAGCTTTTCACAACACCAACAATCTCAGACAAAGTGTTTACTCTGATCTTTCTGAAGCACTGCTTGAAGAGGCCGAAGCACCAGTCGGGGGAAGAAATAATGTGAAATCAATAAAAGTAGTGTCAATCATGTTGGAAGTCAATTAAATAATGAAAACGTGTTGTTTCTGCTTTACATACCAAGTGCTGTCATCGATTCCTTGTAGAGATGCCACACTGCTGCTTTTGTCACATGGGATAGCAGCAGCTTTCAGCCAGTGTTTGTGTCCTGTGTGGTGTCCTGGTAATACTATTACATTATCCTCTGCGTAGTTGTTGAAGTTCACCACTCACTGCAAGTCCTCATGCTTCAGGTGTAACCTGTGCTTGCTTGGGCCAGCTCTCTTTTTGATGGGAGGCATAAGCTTCCTTGTATGACTGGTGTAACCTTTGATTTATAAAGGTTCAAGTCCTTTGTTCTCTATTAACAGGTTAGAGTCCTTTCTTTTTGTTAAACCTTCTTGTTGCATAGAAGTGAGTTGTTAGTTGAGTAAACATTTTTACACATGTGGTTAATGTAAGCCATCGAAAAGCTTTTTGAAGTGAACATCATACGTTTTTATGGGTAGCCAGGGCAAACAGAGACAATTTGTGTCTAAGAAGAGGTTTGAGTCCTCAAAGGGTATATATATATATATATATATATATACACTGCTCAAAACATAAAGGGAACACCTTAAACAACACAATGTAACTCCAAGTCAATCACACTTCTGTGAAATCAAACTGTCCACTTAGGAAGCAACACTGATTGACAAATTTCACATGCTGTTGTGCAAATGGAATAGACAACAGGTGGAAATTATAGGCAATTAGCAAGACACCCCCAATAAAGGAGTGGTTCTGCAGGTGGGGACCACAGACCACTTCTCAGTTCCTATGTTTCCTGGCTGATGTTTTGGTCACTTTTGAATGCTGGCGGTGCTTTCACTCTAGTGGTAGCATGAGACGGAGTCTACAACCCACACAAGTGGCTCAGGTAGTGCAGCTCATCCAGGATGGCACATCAATGCGAGCTGTGGCAAGAAGGTTTGCTGTGTCTGTCAGCGTAGTGTCCAGAGCATGGAGGCGCTACCAGGAGACAGGCCAGTACATCAGGAGACGTGGAGGAGGCCGTAGGAGGACAACAACCCAGCAGCAGGACCGCTACCTCCACCTTTGTGTAAGGAGGAGCAGGAGAAGCACTGCCAGAGCCCTGCAAAATGACCTCCAGCAGGCCACAAATGTGCATGTGTCTGCTCAAATGGTCAGAAACAGACTCCATGAGGGTGGTATGAGGGCCCGATGTCCACAGGTGGGGGTTGTGCTAACAGCCCAACACCGTGCAGGACGTTTGGCATTTGCCAGAGAACACCAAGATTGGCAAATTAACCACTGGCGCCCTGTGCTCTTCACAGATGAAAGCAGGTTCACACTGAGCACGTGACAGACGTGACAGAGTCTGGAGACGCCGTGGAGAACGTTCTGCTGCCTGCAACATCCTCCAGCATGACCCGTTTGGCGGTGGGTCAGTCATGGTGTGGGGTGGCATTTCTTTGGGGGGGCCGCACAGCCCTCCATGTGCTCGCCAGAGGTAGCCTGACTGCCATTAGGTACCGAGATGAGATCCTCAGACCCCTTGTGAGACCGTATGCTGGTGCGGTTGGCCCTGGGTTCCTCCTAATGCAAGACAATGCTGGACCTCATGTGGCTGGAGTGTGTCAGCAGTTCCTGCAAGAGGAAGGCATTGATGCTATGGACTGGCCCGCCCGTTCCCCAGACCTGAATCCAATTGAGCACATCTGGGACATCATGTCTCGCTCCATCCACCAACGCCACGTTGCACCACAGACTGTCCAGGAGTTGGCGGATGCTTTAGTCCAGGTCTGGGAGGAGATCCCTCAGGAGACCATCCGCCACCTCATCAGGAGCATGCCCAGGCGTTGTAGGGAGGTCATACAGGCACGAGGAGGCCACACACACTACTGAGCCTCATTTTGACTTGTTTTAAGGACATTACATCAACGTTGGATCAGCCTGTAGTGTGGTTTTCCACTTTAATTTTGAGTGTGACTCCAAATCCAGACCTCCATGGGTTGATAAATTGGATTTCCATTGATTATTTTTGTGTGATTTTGTTGTCAGCACATTCAACTATGTAAAGAAAAAAGTATTTAATAAGATTATTTATTTCATTCAGATCTAGGATGTGTTGTTTAAGTGTTCCCTTTATTTTTTTGAGCAGTGTCTATATATATACAGTGCCTTGCGAAAGTATTCGGCCCCCTTGAACTTTTCGACCTTTTGCCACATTTCAGGCTTCAAACATAAAGATATAAAACTGTATTTTTTTGTGAAGAATCAACAACAAGTGGGACACAATCATGAAGTGGAACGAAATTTATTGGATATTTCAAACTTTTTTAACAAATAAAAAACTGAAAAATTGGCCGTGCAAAATTATTCAGCCCCCTTAAGTTAATACTTTGTAGCGCCACCTTTTGCTGCGATTACAGCTGTAAGTCGCTTGGGGTATGTCTCTATCAGTTTTGCACATCGAGAGACTGACATTCTTGCCCATTCCTCCTTGTAAAACAGCTCGAGCTCAGTGAGGTTGGATGGAGAGCGTTTGTGAACAGCAGTTTTCAGTTCTTTCCACAGATTCTCGATTGGATTCAGGTCTGGACTTTGACTTGGCCATTCTAACACCTGGATATGTTTATTTGTGAACCATTCCATTGTAGATTTTGCTTTATGTTTTGGATCATTGTCTTGTTGGAAGACAAATCTCCGTCCCAGTCTCAGGTCTTTTGCAGACTCCATCAGGTTTTCTTCCAGAATGGTCCTGCATTTGGCTCCATCCATCTTCCCATCAATTTTAACCATCTTCCCTGCCCCTGCTGAAGAAAAGCAGGCCCAAACCATGATGCTGCCACCACCATGTTTGACAGTGGGGATGGTGTGTTCAGGGTGATGGCCTGTGTTGCTTTTACGCCAAACATAACGTTTTGCATTGTTGCCAAAAAGTTCGATTTTGGTTTCATCTGACCAGAGCACCTTCTTCCACATGTTTGGTGTGTCTCCCAGGTGGCAAGTGGCAAACTTTAAACAACACTTTTTATGGATATCTTTAAGAAATGGCTTTCTTCTTGCCACTCTTCCATAAAGGCCAGATTTGTGCAGTATACGACTGATTGTTGTCCTATGGACAGAGTCTCCCACCTCAGCTGTAGATCTCTGCAGTTCATCCAGAGTGATCATGGGCCTCTTGGCTGCATCTCTGATCAGTCTTCTCCTTGTATGAGCTGAACGTTTAGAGGGACGGCCGGGTCTTCGTAGATTTGCAGTGGTCTGATACTCCTTCTATTTCAATATTATCGCTTGCACAGTGCTCCTTGGGATGTTTACAGCTTGGGAAATCTTTTTGTATCCAAATCCGGCTTTAAACTTCTCCACAACAGTATCTCGGACCTGCCTGGTGTGTTCCTTGTTCTTCATGATGCTCTCTGCGCTTTAAACGGACCTCTGAGACTATCACAGAGCAGATGCATTTATACGGAGACTTGATTACACACAGGTGGATTCTATTTATCATCATTAGTCATTTAGGTCAACATTGGATCATTCAGAGATCCTCACTGAACTTCTGGAGAGAGTTTGCTGCACTGAAAGTAAAGGGGCTGAATAATTTTGCACGCCCAATTTTTCCGTTTTTTATTTGTTAAAAAAGTTTGAAATATCCAATAAATTTCGTTCCACTTCATAATTGTGTCCCACTTGTTGTTGATTCTTCACAAAAAATTACAGTTTTATATCTTTATGTTTGAAGCCTGAAATGTGGCAAAAGGTCAAAAAGTTCAAGGGGGCCGAATACTTTCGCAAGGCACTGTGTATATATATATATTATATATATATATATATATATAAAAAAAACGTTTTGAGGACTCAAACCTCTTCTAGGACACATATATATATCACATACACACAGTTGAAGTCGGAAGTTTACATACACTTAGGTTGGTATCATTAAAACTCGTTATTCAACCACTCCACAAATTTCTTGTAAACGAACTATAGGTTCGGCTAGTCAGTGAGGACATCTACTTTGTGCATGACACAAGTAATTTTTTTTGTTTACAGACAGATTATTTCACTTATAATTCACAGCATCACAATTCCAGTGGGTCAGAAGTTTACATACACTGAGTTTACTTGTGCCTTTAAACAGCGTGGAAAATTCCAGAAAATGATGTCATGGCTTTAGAAGCTTCTGATAGGCCAATTGACATCATTTGAGTCAATTGGAGGTGTACCTGCAGATGTATTTCAGGGCCTACCTTCAAACTCGGTGCCTCTTTGCTTGACATCATGGGAAAATCTAAAGAAATCAGCCAAGACCTCAGAAAAAAAATTGTAGACCTCCACAAGTCTGGTTCATCCATTGGAGCAATTTCGAAATGCCTGAAGGTACCACGTTCATCTGTACAAATAATAGTACGCAAGTATAAACACCATGGGACCACGCAGCCATCATACCTCTCAGGAAGGAGACGCGTTCTGTCTCCTAGAGATGAACGTACTTTGGTGTGAAAAGTGCAAATCAATCCCAGAACAACAGCAAAGTACCTTGTGAAGATGCTGGAGGAAACCAGTACAAAAGTATCTATATCCACAACCTGAAAGGCTGCTCAGCAAGGAAGAAGCCACTGCTCCAAAACCGGCAATAAAAAAAGCCAGACTACGGTTTGCAACTGCACATGGAGACAAAGATCATACTTTTTGGAGAAATGTCCTCTGGTCTGATGAAACAAAAATAGAACTGTTAGGCCATAATGACCATCGTTATGTTTGGAGGAAAAAGGGGGAGGCAGCATCGCGTTGTGGGGGTGCATTGCTGCAGAAGGGACTGGTGCACTTCACAAAATAGATGGCATCAAGAGGTAGGAACATTATGTGGATATATATATATATATATATATATATATATATATATATATATATATATATATATATTATGTGGATATTGAAGCAACATCTCAAGACATCAGTCAGGAAGTTAAAGCTTGGTCGCAAATGGCTCTTCCAAATGAACCATGACCCCAAGCATACTTCCAAAGTTGTGACAAAATGGCTTAAGGACAACAAAGTCAAGGTATTGGAGTGGCCATCACAAAGCCCTGACCTCAATCCTATAGAAAATGTGTGAGCAGAACTGAAAAAGTGTGTGCGAGCAAGGAAGCCTACAAACCTGACTCAGTTACACCAGCTCTGTCACGAGGAATGGGCCAAAATTCACAACGAGGAATGGGCCAAAATTCACTCAACTTATTGTGGGAAGTTTGTGGAAGGCAACCCGACACGTTTGACCCAAGTTAACAATTTTAAGGCAATGCTACCAAACACTAATTGAGTGTATGTAAACTTCTGACCCACTGGGAATGTGATGAAAGAAATAAAAGCTGAAATAAATCATTCTCTCTACTATTATTCTGACATTTCACATCCTTAAAATAGTGGTGATCCTAACTGACCTAAGACAGGGAAATATTACTTGGACTAAATGTCAGGAATTGTGAAAAACTGAGTTTAAATGTATTTGGCTAAGGTGTATGTAAACTTCTGACTTCAACTGTATATACACCCACATATATATATTGGGGTTAAATAAATACAGAAACATATATATATATATATATATATATAACAACTGGACTTCCGGCGCTGACAGAGATGGCCGCCATGCTTCTCGTTCCTAGGTATTTTTTTTTTTTAGGTGTTATTTCTTACATTGATACCCCAGGAAATCTTAGGTTTTATTACATATAGTCGGGAGGAACTATTGGATATAAGAGCAACTCACCAACATTACTACCAGGAATACGACTTTCCCGAAGCAGATCCTCTGTTTGGTCCACCACCCAGGACAATGGTTCGGAACCCAGCCGGCGACCCAAAACAACGGCGCCGTAGAAGGGGCAGATGGAGCGGTCTTCTGGTCAGGCTCCGTAGACGGGCACATCGCACACCGCTCCCGAGCATACTACTCGCCAATGTCCAGTCTCTTGACAACAAGGTGGACGAGATCCGAGCAAGGGTTGCATACCAGAGAGACATCAGAGACTGTAACGTTCTTTGTTTCACGGAAACATGGCTCACTCGAGACACGCTATCGGAGTCAGTACAGCCACCTGGTTTCTTCACGCGTCGTGCCGACAGAAATGGGCAGCTCTCTGATAAGAAGAAGGGCGGGGGTGTATGCCTTACGATTAACGAGACGTGGTGTGATCATAACAACATACAGGAACTCAAGTCCTTTTGTTCACCTGACTTAGAATTCCTCACAATCAAATGCCGACCGCTTTATCTACCAAGATAATTCTCTTCGATCATAATCACAGTTGCGTATATTCCGCCCCAAGCAGACACATCGACGGCCCTGAAAGAACTTCATTCAACTCTATGTAAACTGGAAACCACATATCCTGAGGCTGCATTTATTGTAGCTGGGGATTTTAACAAGGCTAATCTGAAAACAAGGCTCCCTAAATTTTATCAGCATATCGATTGCGCAACCCGGGCCGGCAAAACCCTGGATCATTGTTATTCTAACTTCCGCAATGCATATAAGGCCCTCCCGCGCCCTCCTTTTGGAAAAGCTGACCACGACTCCATTTTGTTGCTCCCAGCCTATAGACAGAAACTCAAACAGGAAGCACCCGCGCTCAGGTCTGTTCAACGCTGGTCCGACCAATCGGATTCTACGCTTCAAGATTGCTTCGATCATGTGGACTGGGATATGTTCCGCATAACGTCGAACAACAACATTGATGAATACGCTGATTTGGTGAGCGAGTTTATTAGCAAGTGCATCGGTGATGTTGTACCCACAGCAACTATTAAAACATTCCCCAACCAGAAACCGTGGATTGATGGCAGCATTCGCGCAAAACTGAAAGTGCGAACCACTTCTTTTAATTAGGGCAAGGTGACCGGAAACATGACCGAATACAAACAGTGTAGCTATTCCCCCCGCAAGGCAATCAAACAAGCTAAGCATCAGTATAGAGACAAAGTGAAGTCGCAATTCAACGGCTCAGACACGAGAGGTATGTGGCAGGGTCAACAGTCAATCACGGACTACAAAAGAAAAACCAGCCCCGTCGGGGACCACGATGTCTTGCTCCCAGACAGACTAAACAACTTCTTTGCTCGCTTTGAGGACAATACAGTGCCACTGACATGGCTCGCTACGAAAACCTGCGGGCTCTCCTTCACTGCAGCCAACGTGAGTAAAACATTTAAACGTGTTAACCCTCGCAAGGCTGAAGGCCCAGACGGCATCCCCGGCCGCGTCCTCAGAGCATGCGCAGACCAGCTGGCTGGTGTGTTTACGGACATATTCAATCATACCTTACCCCAGTTTGCTATTCCCACATGCTTCAAGAGGGCCACCATTGTTCCTGTTCCCAACGAAAGCTAAGGTAACTGAGCTAAATGACTACCGCCCCATAGCACTCACTTCCGTCAACATGAAGTGCTTTGAGAGACTAGTGAAGGACCATATCACCCTACCTGACACCCTAGACCCACTCCAATTTGCTTACCGCCCCAATAGGTCCACAGACGACGTAATCACACTGCACACTGCCCTAACCCCTCTGGACAAGAGGAATACCTATGTAAGAATGCTGTTCATCGATTACAGCTCAGCATTTAACACCATAGTACCCTCCAAACTCGCCATTAAGCTCGACACCCTGGGTCTCGACCCCGCCCTGCGCAACTGGGTCCTGGACTTCCTGACGGGCCGCCCCCACGTGGTGAGGGTAGGTAACAACATCTCCACCCCGCTGATCCTCAACACTGGGGCCCCACAAGGGTGCGTTCTCAGCCCTCTCCTGTACTCCATGTTCACCCACGACTGCGTGGCCATGCACGCCTCCAACTCAATCATCAAGTTTGCAGACGACACTACAGTGGTAGGCTTGATTACCAACAATGACGAGACGGCCTACAGGGAGGAAGGTGAGGGCCCTCGGAGTGCGGTGTCAGGAAAATAACCTCACACTCAATGTCAACAAAACAAAGGAGATGATCGTGGACTTCAGGAAACAGCAGAGGGAGCAGCCCCCTATCCACAATGACGGGACAGTACTGCAACTTGCCTATGCCGTTCGGCCATCACTCACTTATATTTTTATGTACATATTCTTATTCATTTCTTTACACTTGTGTGTGTATAAGGTACTTGTTGTGAAATTGTTAGGTTAGATTACTTGTTAGATATTACTGCATGGTCGGAACTAGAAGCACAAGCATTTCGCTACACTCGCATTAACATCTGCTAACCATGTGTATGTGACAAATACAATTTGATTCGAAGTTAAAATAATGCCATTGTTAAGTGAGAAAACCACTCTGGAAAAGGGTGGGACAGCTCCTCTGGATGTGAGTATGAAAAATATTTTAATTCACTGTCTAGTGATATGAAGAACCATTTTAAAGTAGAGAAGTGTAGGCTGGAGGTCTCTGATGGGTTTATTTAGTCAGCCGTTGGAAAGAACTGATTGATTAGCAATCAGGGGCCAATCTCGGGTGAAGAAGCATAGTAAGATGATCAGAACATGATAAGCGTCAATGTTGTACACCACAGTCATCATATTAGGAATATCTAGGTGAAATATCCTGAAGTATCGGGACATGCGTACTTAGGGAAATATGGGAAATATCAATTTCTCTTCAAAGCAGGACATGTTACTTTCACCTTTTTGTTTCCTTCATTACAGGTTATGAGAATCTACAGTCTGAAGCAATATCCCTTGATCCATGGACTGTACTTGAAATGATACAAGATCACCGGTGAAGTGTTCATTAGAAGTCCTTATCAATCAGTGGAACAGAAGAATAATTACTCACTACCGGCAGACTGTCAGAACATAATTTCTAATAGTTATCTATGTGGGACTGATACCAGTGTGTAAGAGCTGTTCACTTTTAAAGGACTTGGTGAATGATTACCTTGCCAATAGGACAATTGAATATTATTGTCTTGTAGACAATCATTTTTTTTGTGTGAGTTTCCTACCTAATACAAGATGTGGTAGGAATCGTAAGGGACATCATCATTAAACCTGTTAATACTTATTTTCTATAACTTTGTTTGAAATCTATTTCTTATTGTAACATCAAGTGTTTTATAGAAATGCAAGGTGTTTAATGTGAATGATTCTATGCTTACTGCCAACGTTTTATATACTGTCTATTTTTACATGTTTTTTTATTGTTTTCTAAAAATACATTTTGAAGAATATTTATTTTTAAAATGGTCTAGGGGGAGTGTAAGAATATTTCCAAGATAAATACACAAAGCAGAGTACGAGAGGTCAAGAGGACAAAAAGTCAATAGAGTACTAACGATCAACAGAAATAGTTGTTTTTCTGTAATATCAATGGGTTAGAGACAAGGAATTTTAATTGTCAACCACAGGCTAGTGCTGGGTTATAAAACTACATCCTGTCCCTTTGTTCTGTAGAGAGCATCACTGAGGAGAGAATCACCAAGGACAGGGGAGCATGAACATCTACCATCTACCGCCCCGCATGATTTGTTCATTTTGAATAAACCTATTTTCCTCCCCCTGATTTGCTTTGGGGTCTGTGTTATTGAATAATAACATCAACTACTAACACGTCACGTTAACATTAGCTAAAGTTAACCAAATATGTTTGTACATAAATCAGGGATTTCCTCATCGTCTGATTCATTTTCAGAGTCAATTTGGCACTATCGTCCTCCAGAAAGTAGTCCATCACAACTTTTTCCCACAGACCTTTGTCAATAGCGCCTGATAAAATCAGGACAGCAATGTTATTGAGAGCAATAGCAACATATTTGCAGTTCTCCATGGCTAATGTTATATCTTATGAAAAAAAAATTGTATAAAGGATTATCTATGCATAACAAGCAGCTTATTTTATAGACTCAAGATGCAACACCGCAGACCAATCTGAAACTCATCTCTCGGCAGGTCCACCCCACTCATTATCTCAGCCAATCATGGCTAGTGGGAAGGTTCCTGCCTTTTCTTTTGCTATACCGACTAGGCTCATAATTTAACAACTTTATTCGCATTTACAGATGGCATGAAAGTTCACATGTTCAAGAAGGCATTTTTGCCAAAAAACGCATTTTGATTTAAAAAAAATGGTTTACGTTCAAATGGCTCTCCTGTGAAGTCGTTACTTGCAACATACGCCTAGTTTCCTGAAACGGGTCACATTTGGGGAGTTTCTCCCATTCTTCCCATTCATTATTATTTGTAGATCAGTCAGTCACAATTTACCTATGATATATTGCGGTTTTGATCGCTAAGCGCCACAAATGTGTGGCCAGTTGAAGCAAAATGGTAATTAAAAGCACCACAAATTTCGACCATAGTAGAACATCATGTCGGAGGATAACAACACAGACAAATTAATCAAGGTAAGGGTGATTCATTTGAATACAGAACAATTGTTTGGATATTGGATTTGGTTATTAAAAGCACCACACATTTTTGGCCAGCTGAAGCCAAATGGTTATTAAAAGCAGCAACGAGGGGGTGCAGTTTTGTTTAAAAGATTTGACCACTGTGCAGAAGTTAGCTGGATTACCACCACTCTCAGATACACAATTCAATAAATATGTTGATTTTGCTTTTTCTAACCAGAGATAGACATCTATTTCTCATTGTCTGAAGGACTGGCAATTAGACGTAGAATCAGTCAGTCTTTACCCACGCTACATTTATTTCCTGTAATTTAAGACAATTCATGCGTGAACCAAGGATTAGATCTGTTTTTTACCCTTATCTTTTTGTACAGCACATGTTTATCTGCAACAGAATTAAATTGGGAAACAATTAAGGGCCTGATCGGAGTCAGTGATGGTTGGCACAATCCACCAGTCACTCATCCCCAGCTCAGACACAAAATATTGCTCATTAAAATAAAAAAATGTCTATTTGTAATACCCAAATCTCGCTTATGCAGTATCTAAACACCTCTTATGCAGGAAACGGGACAATGGTCACTGAACTCATTAGCAAATATCCCATTGGCTGTACAATTATGAGGGGCATTTGTTAGAATAATATCTAAAAGAGTAGATTTGTTAGGGTGTTTAAAGTTGGAGCGAGTTGGTTTAGTTATCAGCTGAGTTAGATTTAGCTCAGAGGTGGTAATGGATACAGAAACATTTAAATGGCTCTTTATGTATATGGCGACTACTTCTCCTCTGCCAACTTTGTCAGACTAAAAACATTATAATCAGTCAGAAACACACCAGAGTCCGGCATAGACTCCTTTAACCAAGATTCAGTTATAACCAGAATGTCCATGTTGGTACAGAAGCCAGATAGAATAAAAATTATTTTCCCCAAAGCTGCAGCTGTGGGATTTCAGATCAGAGTCTCTTATAAGAACATGCCATGCTCAGCAGGCTTTCTATTAGAAAATACCATGGGGTTGGCTTGAATTGGAATAGATACAAGACTGCCTAGAACCGAACTATTAGGCTGAACCACTGAATCCATAATTCCTCCCTGGCTTATTAATTTGTTGTCATTTCAAACAACAATATATTCAAAGTGCTGCCCACTATATTCCAGCTATTGAATTATAATAATCTTTCTATTTCCATTATTCATACAGTTCACCAATAAACTAGGCCTAGATTGTTTGCCCATATTTACCATTCAGCTCTACGTGGCACAATTTGGAGATGATAACAAAAGTGTAGTAAATGCAGAAATTGATGAAAATGCAGGAAATTATTTTTGGTTTAAGTTATGTTTTATTCTCTTCAATCAGAATGTATAAAGCCCCATTGAAATCACTAATAATGTATTTGTTGCCACCCTAGGCTAATTTAGAACTTTTATTATTCAAAAACATAAAATACCGTCAAAAACGTGATATGATATTTTGGCCGTATCGCCCAGACCTAGGTCAAAAACTCAATCATGGACACTCTTACTGACAGTTGTGGCTGCTTTGTATGATGTATTGTTGTCTCTACCTACTTGACCTTTGTGCTGTTGACTTTTTTGTTTGTGCCATGTTTTGGTGCTGCTACCATGTTTTGTTGTTGTCGTTGTCATGTTGTGTTGCTACCATGCTATGTTGTCATGTGTTGCTGCCTTGTTATGTTGTCTTAGGTCTCTCTTTATGTAGTGTTGTCTCTCTTGTTGTGATGTGTGTTTTGTCCTATATTTATATTGTATTCATTTTTTAAATCCCAGGCCCCGTCCCCGCAGGAGGCCTTTTGCCTTTAGGTAGGCCGTCATTGTAAATAAAATATTTGTTCTTGCCTAGTTAAATAAAGGTTAATTAAAATAAATAAAGGTTAAATAAAATAAAGACATTGCATGCATCAACCAATGGTTGAGTGCCACGTCATCGACTGACAGATTGCTGTAACATATGTGGTTAGCTGATAAGTAAAATACCTATACAGGCATTGTACGATCTTGCATGCATCAGCAACGCCTGGGCAGAGGAATGCGCCCATAGGTTGCATAGCACATTATCGACTGGGTAATTTACTGAATGAATGCTATAACATATTGTAACGACCCTGGGTTTATAACGCGGATATCGACTCTGCCGCTTGAGCCTGTTTTTGGGGTACAGTCGATAGCGCACTGGACTTCGGGCTAGAAGGTCGAGGGTTCGAGACCTGCTCTCTGCCTGTTTCATTACAATATGATGTGGTTAGCTGATGCGTAAAATACCTTATCTTTTTTTGAATTAACAACAAATTAATACAGGAAGTACATGTGGGAACATTAGTATATATGAATAATATTCAAAGGACAACTGGGCTAGGGGGTACATACACTTATTATTCCAACAGCTTTTTTTGTTAGTAGAGTATTTAATTGTCTTAAAATACAGTTACATTTATTTTTGTAAGGTAAGAAAATGTGGTGTTTTGTTTGTAAATTTACATTTGTGAATATGAAATTTGGCCAAAAGAATAATGAAATTAATTCCATAAAAATGTTTCAGCTTATTTCTATCGTAGGTAAAGAATCCAAGAAGTACATCTCTCCACAATAGTGTAATATCTTCATAAATATGTTAAATTATAAATCTACTGATGTCTTGCCACAGTTTTCTTACGTAAATACAATGCCAAAAAAGATGCAACACTGTTTCTGGGTGGTCATCACAAAAATAACAATGAGTTTGTTTTCCTTAAACTTTTTCATGCCTAAAATACCTATTCAGGCGTTGTATGATCTGGTATGCGTCAGAAACGCCTGGGCAACGAATGTGCCCAAAACTCAACATCTGGCCTTGTTTGACGTCATTACTGCCGACAGTGCAGGCGGCTGCCAACTGACTTATCTACAAAGAACATTGCATCATAAATAACTACTCGTTATTATTTGTAGGTCAGGTACAGTCACAATTTACCCTTGATACATTACGGTTTTGATACTTTCAAACACCGCCAGAGATAGAGCACGGCCTCTTTGTTCTCGAATTGAACACGATGGACCCTAAGGCCCAATACATGTCTGTCCTTTTCCTGCCTGTTTTCAAAACGGCGAAAATGTGTTAAGTGAACCGGGCTCAATGATACTAATATATTTTACTATGATATTGAAAGGTTTCGTGATCACAATCCTCAAATATTTTGAATTGTAATGTCTTCAAAAATGTATAATTTTCATCAGGCTTTCGTTATAGACAGTTCTTGTTTAGTTAGACACTATTTTTCCTTTGACAAGAACCGTAGCTAGCTAGCTAGGGTTTAAGTCACTATACGATTAATATTTATTATCGTTTAGCTAAGTGATATCTAACCTGGATGGCTATTCACTTTTACACTAGATGGCAAATAATGATTGGGACGGTTTGCTAGCAAGCCAGGCTCTTTCAGCGAGCGAATTAAGTTAGCGTCGACGAGTTTTGGTACTCGGCGAACCTCCCCCCGCTTCATGTTCACATGAGGTCTCTCAACAACGCATTTCACTTAGCCAGTTTGCTTGCATTTAACAGTAACGAACCCCGAGACGAAGTCATTAGACCGGTGCGTGTCCTGTGGCTATCTTGCTACTGCTGTAGCTAGGCAAGTACAGTAACTAAGTGCTCAAGCATAGCACTCAATGCTGGCTAAAAATAACAAACTCTTTGTCCCCCATTCAGCACCCCACCAAAAGTGGTGAGCCCGTCCACCTTACGACTTTACATACAACCAGTTGGGACTTTGTCGTTCTACATGGTCGATACAGCCAAGTCAGGACGATCAGAAGAGGTTGGAGGCACTGTAGTTTGTGAAACGAACTGGCATGAGGTATCTCTCTCCGCCTGGGTGTCTTCAAGTCGGGTTACCAAAGTAAACGCATTTAACTCGCTTTTTGACCGAACATCAAGCGTCATCCATGGCGTTGGCCTGTCACCAGTAGCTTGTTCCCGGCAGGGAAAACATTAGCTATTTAACATTAACAATACTGTTAAAGGTCACCCCTTTGTTTTGATTGTAAACTGTGAAAGAAATCCTTAAAAGTTATTCTACCACAGTGGAACATCATGTCGGAGGATAACAACGCAGAAAAATTCATCAAGGTACTGTAATGTTGATTCATTTGAATACAGAACAATTGTTTGCATGTTGGATGTGCTGCTAATGTCATAAGGCTAGGGCTGGGAATTGCCAGGGACCTCACGATGTTATCAAGATACTTCGGTGCCTATAAGATATCTATTGCGATTCTCACGATTCTAGCAATATGTATTGCGATTCGATGTTCCAAACATATTGCTGCAGAAGGACACGAGAGCCAAGAGAGAACGAGTTTATCAGTCATGGAAATAAGTGTTGAAAACACATTTGCTCCATATTTAAAAATAACATTTAGAACCAGCTGTTAAGGAAAAATACTGAAGTTTTGGTGCAGGTAGCTAGCGCAAAAATAATAGGATATGGTCAAAATGATATGATACGATTTATCGTCAGAAATAATATCCGGATATGTAACTATCAATTCCTCCCGTCACTACATAATTCATTGGAATAAGTGTCACTTGACTGATAAGAGTCAGATTGTACTTCAAAGACTAATGTCAGTTGTTTATTTCTATTGCAGACACATTTCGTTCCTCTTGGTATGTTATTGTTGTTTAGAAGAAATGTTTAATGCAAAACATACACTCATGCTCATTTCAAATGACACAAATCTGACATGTTTTGGAAAGATTACTTTTTATTTCATCTCACATGAAACTTGCCTGGTTTGGTTTTCCACTTAAAGGAACACTCCACTCAAAAGTATATTTTGGTATTTATTTAATTAGTCCATAGTTGACATAGTCCCAAAATATTTGGGTCAAATCAGCAATCAAGTTTTCAAGATATGTAACTTAAAAATACAGAGATCAATAAAAAATATAATAAAGTTACACAATAACGTGGCTATATACATGGGGTACCTGTACCTAGTCAATGTACGGGGGTACAGGTTAGTCAAGGTAATTTGCACATGTAGGTAGGAGTAAAGTGACTATGCATAGATAATAAACAGCGAGTAGCAGCAGTGTAAAAACATGGGGGATCAGTCAATGTAAATAGTCCAGGTGGCCATTGTATTAATTGTTCAGCAGTCTTATGGCTTGGGGGTAGAAGCTGATAAGGAGCCTTTTGGATCTAGACTTGGCGCTCCGGTACCGCTTGCCGTGCGGTAGCAGAGAAAACAATCTGACCATTTTTTGGGCCTAACTCTGACACCACTTGGTATATCAGTCCTGGATGGCAGGAAGTTTGGCTCCAGTGATGTACTGGGCTGTACGCACTACCCTCTGTAGCGCCTTACGGTTGGATGCCGAGCAGTTGCCATACCAGGCGGTGATGCAACCGGTCAGGATGCTCTCGAGGGTGCATCTGTACAACTTTTGAGGATCTGGTAACCCATGCCAAATCTTTTCATTCTCCCGAGGGGGAAAAGGTGTTGTCGTGCCCTCTTCACGACTGTCCTGGTGTGTTTGGACCATGATAGTTTGTTGGTGATGTGGACACCAAGGAACTTGAAACTCTCGACCCGCTCCACTACAGACCCATTGATGTTAATGGGGGCCTGTTCCGCCCTCCTTTTCCTGTAGTCCTTGATGGCTCCTTTGTCTTGCTAACATTGAGGGAGAGGTTGTTGTCCTGGCACTACGCTGCCAGGTCTCTGACCTCCTCCCTATAGGCTGTCTTGTCCGTGATAAGGCTGTTGTGTTGTCAACAAACTTAATGATGGTGTTGGAGTCGTATTTGGCCACACAGTAATGGGTTAATGGGGAGTACAGGAGGGGACTAAGCACACACCCCTGAGGGATCCCAGTGTTGAGGGTCAACGTGGCAGATGTTGTTGACTACCCTTACCATCTGAGAGTGGCCCGTCAGGAAGTCCATGATTCAGTTGCAGAGTGAGGTGTTTAGTCCCAGTGTCCTTAGCTTAGTGATGAGCTTTCTGGCCACTAAGGTGTTGAGCTGTAGTCATTGAACAGCATTCTCACATAGATATTCCTTTTGTCCATGTGGGAAAAGGCAGCGTGGAGTGCGATTGAGATTGCGTCATCTGTGGATCTGTTGGGACGGTATGCGAATTGGAGTGCGTCTAGGGTTTCCGGGATGATGGTGTTGATGTGAGTCATGACCAGCCTTTTAAAGCACTTCATGGCTACCATGTGAGTGCTACGGGGCGATAGTCATTTTGGCAGTGCATTAATATGGAGTTAATCCCTCCTTTGCTGCTATAACAGCCTTCACTCTTCTGGGAAGGCTTTCCACTAGATATTGGAACATTGCTGCAGGGACTTGCTTCCATTCAGCCACGAGAGCATTAGTGAGGTCGGGCACTGATGTTGGCCGATTAGGCCTGGCTCACAATTGGCGTTCCAATTCATCCCAAAGGTGTTCGATGGGGTTGAGATCAGGGCTGTGTGCAGGCCAGTCAAGTTCTTCCACATTGATCTAGACCAAACCATTTCTGTATGGACCTCGCTTTGTGTGTGGGGGCATTGTCATACAGAAACAGGAAACGGCCATCCCCAAACTGTTGCCACAAAATTGGAAGCACAGAATTGTCTAGAAAGTCATTTTATGCTGTAGTGTTAAGATTTCCCTTCACTGGAACTAAGGGGCCTAGCCCATACCATGAAAAACAGCCCCAGACCATTATTCTTCCTCCACCAATTTTACAGTTGACACTATGCAGGGGGGCAGGTAGCGTTCTCGTGGAATCCACCAAACCCAGATTTGTCCGTCGGACTGCCAGATGGTGAACCGTGATTCATCACTCCAGAGAATGCGTTTCCACTTCTCCAGTGTCCAATGGTGGCGAACTTTACACCACTCCAGGCGATGCTTGGCATTGCACATGGTAATTTTAGGGTTGTGCACAGCTTCTCGGCCATGTAAACCTATTTCATGAAGCTCCCCACAAACAATTATTGTGCTGACGTTCCTTCCAGGTGCAGTTTGGAACTCGGTAGTGAGTGTTGCAACTAAGGACAGATTATTTTTAAGCACTTCAGCACTCGGTGGTCCAGTTCTGTGAGCTTGTGATGCCTACCACTTCACGGCTGAGCCGTTGTTGCTCCTAGCCGTTTCCACTTCACAATAACAGCACTTACAGTTGACCTGGGCAACTCTAGCATGGCAGAAATTTGACGAACTAACTTGTTGGAAAGGTAGTCATCCTATTATAGTGCCATGTTGAATGTCACTGAGCTCTTAAGTAAGGCCATTCTACTGCCAATGTTTCTCTATGGAGATTGCATGGCGGTGTGCTCAAATGTATACACATGTCAGCAACGGATTTTGCAGAAATAGCAGAATCTGCTAATTTCAATGGGTGTCCACATAATAATAATAATAATAATATGCTTGCAATAATAGTTTTTAACATGATTTTTGAATGACTACCTCGTCATTTTTATTTTATTTCACCTTTATTTAACCAGGTAGGCCAGTTGAGAACAAGTTCTCATTTACAACTGCGACCTGGCCAAGATAAAGTAAAGCAGTGCGACAGAAACAACAACACAGAGTTACACATAAACAAACGTACAGTCAATAACACAATAGACAAATCTATGTGCAGTGTGTGCAAATGTAGAAGATTAGGGAGGTAAGGCAATGGAGGTGAAGTAATTACAATTTAGCATTAACACTGGAGTGATAGATGTACAGATACTGGGGTGCAAAGGAGCAAGAAGATAAATATCAATATTAGAGGTCGACCGATTATGTTTTTTCAACGCCGATACTGATTATTGAACGACCAAAAAAAGCTGATACCGATTAATCGGCTGATTTTTATTTTATTTTTTATTATTATTTGTATTTTTATTATAAATATATATATATATTTCTTTTTTAATAAAAAAAAAAAAGTATTAATTTATTTTTTTGATAATTTTTTTGGGGGATGGTTTGTTCTATTTTTTTAATTTAACTTTTTTTTCAATTTATTTTTATTTGTAATAATGACAATTACAACAATATTGAATGAACACTTATTTTAACTTAATATAATACATCAATAAAATCAATTTAGCCTCAAATAAATAATGAAACATGTTCAATTTGGTTTAAATAATGCAAAAACAAAGTGTTGGAGAAGAAAGTAAAAGTGCAATATGTGCCATGTAAGAAAGCTAACGTTTAAGTTCCTTGCTCAGAACATGAGAACATATGAAAGCTGGTGGTTCCTTTTAATATGAGTCTTCAATATTCCCAGGTAATATGTTTTAGGTTGTAGTTATTATTTCTCTCTATACGATTTTTATTTCATATACCTTTGACTATTGGATGTTCTTATAGGCACTTTACTATTGCCAGTGTAACAATATAGCTTCCGTCCCTCTCCTCGCTCCTACCTGGGCTCGAACCAGGAACACATCGACAACAGCCACCCTCGAAGCAGCGTTACCCATGTAGAGGAAGGGAAAAAAACTACTCCAAGTCTCAGAGCGAGTGACGTTTGAAACGCTATTAGCGCGCACCCGGCCAACTAGCTAGCCATTTCATATCGGTTACACCAGCCTAATCTCGGGAGTTGACAGGCTTGAAGTCATAAACAGCGCAATGCATTGCGAAGGGCTGCTGGCAAAACGCACGAAAGTGCTATTTTGAATGAATGCTTACGAGCTTGCTGCTGCCTACCATCGCTCAGTCAGACTGCTCTATCAAATCATAGACTTAATTATAACATAATAACACACAGAAACACGAGCCTTAGGTCATTAATATGGTTGAAACCAGAAACTATCATCTCGAAAACAAAACGTTATTCCTGTTACATTGCACAACCTTCAGTGTTATGTCATAATTACGTAAAATTCTGGCAAATTAGTTTGCAACGAGCCAGGCGGCCCAAACTGTTGCATATACCCTGACTGCGTGCAATGAACGCAAAATGACACAATTTCACCTGGTTAATATTGCCTGCTAACCTGGAATACTTTTAGCTAAATATGCAGGTTTAAAAATCTATACTTCTGTGTATTGATTTTAAGAAAGGCATTGATGTTTATGGTTAGGTACAGTCATGCAACGACTGTGCTTTTTTCGCAAATGCGCTTTTGTTAAATCATCCCCGTTTGGCGAAGTCGGCTGTCTTTGTTAGGAAGAAATAGTCTTCACAGTTCGCAACGAGCCAGGCGGCCCAAACTGCTGCATATACCCTGACTCTGTTTACAAGAGAAGTGACACATTTTCCCTAGTTAAAAGAAAGTCATGTTAGCAGGCAATATTAACTAAATATGCAGGTTTAAAAATATATACTTGTGTATTGATTTTAAGAAAGGCATTGATGTTTATGGTTGGAGCAACGTATACCTAAGCGATTATATGCAACACAGGACAGGCTAGATAAACTAGTAATATCATCAACCATGTGTAGTTAACTAGTGATTATGATTGATTGATTGTTTTTTATGAGATAAGTTTAATGCTAGCTAGCAACTTACCTTGGCTTCTTACTGCATTCGCGTAACCTCGTGGAGTGCAATGTAAAGCAGGTGGTTAGCGCGTTGGACTAGTTAACCGTAAGGTTGCAAGATTGAATCCCTGACCTGACAAGGTAAAAATCTGTCTTTCTGCCCCTGAACAAGGCAGTTAACCCACCATTCCTAGGCCGTTATTGAAAAGAAGAATGTGTTCTTAACTGACTTGCCTAGTTAAATAAAGGTCAAAAAATAAATGAATAAAATAAAAGAATCGGCCGAATCGGCACCCAAAAATACCGATTTCCGATTGTTATGAAAACCTGAAATCGGCCCTAATTAATCGGCCATTCCGATTAATCGGTCGACCTCTAGTCCACATATTTTAAGTCAGAACCGTCCAGAGTAGTGATGCTGGACGGGCGGGCAGGTGTGGGCAGCGATCGGTTGAAAAGCATGCATTTAGTTTTACTTGCATTTAAGAGCAGTTGGAGGCCACGGAAGGAGAGTTGTATGGCATTGAAGCTCGTCTGGAGGTTAGTTAGCACAGTGTCCGAAGAAGGGCCAGAAGTATACAGAATGGTGTCATCTGCGTAGAGGCGGATCAGAGAATCACCAGCAGCAAGAGCGACATCATTGATGTATACAGAGAAAAGAGTTGGCCTGAGGATTGAGCCCTGTGGCACCCTCATAGAGACTGCCAGAGGTCCGGACAACAGGCCCGCCGATTTGACCCACTGAACTCTGTCTGAGAAGTAGTTGGTGAACCAAGTGAGGTGTTCTCAAATGACTGCAAGGCTGTTGACTCTGCCGATAAGAATGTGGTGATTGACAGAGTTGAAAGCCTTGGCCAGGTCGATGAATACAGCTGCACAGTATTGTCTTTTATCGATGGTGGTTCTGATATCGTTTAGGACCTTGAGTGTGGCTGAGGTGCACCCATGACCAGCTCGGAAACCAGATTACATAGCGGAGAAGGTACAGTTGGATTCAAAATGGTCGGTGATCTGTTTGTTAACTTGGCTTTCGAAGACCTTAGAAAGGCAGGGTAGGATAGATAGGTCTGTAGCAGTTTGGGTTTAGAGTGTCTCCTCCTTTGAAGACAGGGATGACCGCGGCAGCTTTCCAATCTTTGGGGGATCTCAGACGAAACGAAAAAGGGGTTGCAACAATTTCGGCAGATAATTTTAGAGAGGGTCCAGATTGTTTAGCCCGGCTGATTTGTAGGGGTCCAGATTTTGCATCTCTTTCAGACCTTCAGCTATCTGTATTTGGGTGAAGGAGAAATGGGGGAGGCTTGGGCAAGTTGCTCTGGGGGGTGCAGAGCTGTTGACCGGGGTAGGGGTAGCCAGGTGGAAAGCATGGCCAGCCGTAGAGAAATGCTTCTTGAAATTCTCAATTACCATGGATTTATCGGTGGTGACAGTGTTTCCTAGCCTCAGTGCAGTGGCCAGCTGGGAGGAGGTGCTCTCGTTCTCCATGGACTCTACAGTGTCCCAGAACTTTTTGGAGTTTGTGCTGCAGGATGCAAATTTCTGTTTGAAAAAGCTAGCCTTTGCTTTCCTAACTGCCTGTGTATATTGGTTCCTAACCTCCCTGAAAAGTTGCATATTGCGAGGGCTATTCGATGCTAATGCGGTACGCCACAGGATGTTTTTGTGCTGGTCAAGGGCAGTCAGGTCTGGAGGGAACCAAGGGCTATATGTGTTCCTGTTTCTACATTTTTGGAATGGGGCATGCTTATTTAAGATGGTGAGGAAAGCACTTTTAAAGAATAACCAGGCATCCTCTACTGACGGAATGAGGTCAATATCCTTCCAGGATACCCGGGCCAGGTCGATTAGAAAGGCCTGCTCGCTGAAATGTTTTAGGGAGCGCTTGACAGTGATGAGGGGTGGTCGTTTGACCGCAGACCCATTACGGATGCAGGCAATGAGGCAGTGATAGCTGAGATCCTGGTTGAAGACAGCAGAGGTGTATTTAGAGGGCAGGTTGGTTAGGATGATATCTATGATCGTGCCCGTGTTTATGGATTTGGGGTTGTACCTGGTAGGTTCATTGATCATTTCTGTGAGATTGAGGGCATCAAGCTTAGATTGTACGATGGCCGGGGTGTTAAGCATATCCCAGTTTAGATCACATAACAGCACGAGCTCTGAAGATAGATGGGGGGGGGGGGCAATCAATTCACTTGGTGTCCAGGGCACAGCTGGGGGCAGAAGGTGGTCTATAGCAAGCGGCAACGGTGAGGGACTTGTTTCTGGAAAGGTGGATTTTTTTTTAAAGAAGATGCTCAAATTGTTTGGGCACAGACCTGGATAGTAAGACAGAACTCTGCAGGTTTCTCTGCAGTAGATTGCAACTCCGCCCCCTTTGGCAGTTCTATCTTGTCGGAAAATGTTATAGTTAGGAATGGAAATTTCAGGGTTTTTGTGGTCTTCCTAAACCAGGATTCAGACATGGCTAGGACATCCGGGTTGGCAGAGTGTGCTAAAGCAGTGAATAAAACAAACTTAGGGAGGAGGATTCTAATGTTAACATGCATGAAACCAAGGCTTTTACGGTTACAAAAGTCAACAAATGAGAGCGCCTGGGGAATGGGAGTGGAGCTAGGCACTGCAGGGCCTGGATTAACCTCCACATCACCAGAGGAACAGAGGAGGATAAGGGTACGGCTAAAGGCTATAAGAACTGGTCGTCTAGTACATTCGGAACAGAGAGTAAACGGAGCTGGTTTCTGGGCATGGTAGATTAGATTCAAGGCATAATGTACAGACAAAGGTATGGTAGGAGGTGAATACAGTGGAGGTAAACCTATGCATTGAGTGACGATGAGAGAGATAGAAACATCATTTAGAAACATCATTTAAACCAGGTGAGGTCACCGCATGTGTGGAACTAAAGGGTTAGCTAAGGCGTATTGAGCAGGGCTAGAGGCTCTACAGTGAAATAAGGCAATAATCACTAACCAAAACAGTAATGGTCAGGGCATATTGACATTAGGGAGAGGCATGCGTAGCCGAGTGATCATAGGGTTCCAGTGAGTAGATCGGCGGGCTGGAGACACGGCGATTCAGACAGCTAGCGGCCCGGGGCTAGCAAGCTAGCAGAAGGGCCTTAGAGGGACGTCGCGACAGAAGAAGTCTGTTGTACCTCCCTCGTGCTGTTACGGCGGCAGAGTAGTCGTGATGGGTCAGCAGGGCTCCGTGTGGTGAAAGGGTCCAGGCTAATTGGCAAAATAGGTATAGTGGCCAAAGAATTTGTCCGATGGGCCTCTTCAGCTAACAGTCCGATATGCTCTAGACAGCTAGCGGGCCGCGGCTAGCAGGCTAGCAGATGGGCATTCAGGGGACGTTGCGACGGAGGAGCCAGTTGAAAAACCCCCTTGGGCAGATTACGTCGGTAGTCCAGACATGATGCATCGGTGGGGCTCCGTGTTGGCAGTGAAAGGGGTCCAGGCTAATTGGCAAAATAGGTATTGTAGCCCAAGGAGTGACTGATGGACCTCTTCGGCTAGCCGGGAGATGGGTCTAGCAAAGGCTAGCTCCAGGGTAATTGGTTCTTGCTTCGGGACAGAGACGTTAGCCAGGACTGGCCACTCGGATAGCATCTAGCTAGCTGCGATGATCCAGGTGAAAAGGTTCAGAGCTTGTGGTAGGAATCCGGAGATATGGAGAAAAACAAGTCCGATTTGCTCTGGTTTGAGTTGCGCTGTGCAGACTGGCAAGAGTTGTTCGGGCTAAAGGTTAGCTGATGACCGCTAGCTGACTACTAGCTAGTAGCTAGTTAGCTGGCTAGCTTCTGTTGGGGGTTCCGGTTCAAAAGTAATGGAAATAGCAGATCCATATCACATTGGGTGAGGCGTATTGCATGTTGAGGTTAAGAAACATATTTTTTTGAAATATGCGAAGAAAAAATATATATACACCGGACAAGACGAGGACAAAGATGTCTGACTGCTACGCCATCTTGGATGATAATGACAGAATAGGAACCAAAGTTTTCGTCAGTGTTTCCAGGTGACCCTAATTAGGTGTTACGTTACATGTTTGCATACTTCATGTAGCTAGCTAGCCAACATATTCATCCTTATTTCTAACAGATTAGATACTGTGGCACAAACATGCTTATCTAGGCCTACGTCAGCGCTGGTACCAGGCGGTGTTAGATAACTAACTACGTTTGCTCTGACTCTTAGTACATTTAGCAAGCTAGCTAACTAGCGATTAGCATTAGCAGCTAACACAAGTTATTTTAGCAACACCTTGCTAAGACAAACTAGCAAAAAGTAGTTTGCAGACAGTAAGATACACAAACAAATAGTGTAATTATAGAATGCTTGTGGAAAGCAGCATGTCCCCAACAATTATCCATCCATCTGACCATACAGAGTGGTCGAGCAACTGCTCTCTCCTTGAGTGTTGGGGGCAGGGTTTGGTGTAGTTGGGGGCAGGGTTTGGTGTAGCTCGGGACGGCAGGTAGCCTAGTGTTTAGAGCGTTGGGCCAGTAACCAAAAAGTTGCTGGATCGAATCCCCGAGCTGACAAGGTAAAAATCTGTCGTTCTGCCCCTGAACAAGGCAGTTAAGCCACTGTTCCCCGGTAGGCTGTCATTGTAAATAAGAATTAGTTCTTAATTGACTTGCCTAGTTAAATAAAAAAAACATAGTTTGGGGCAGGGTTTGGTGTGGTTAGTGGCATGCAGGAGCGGGAGAGCGATGACTGAAGAAGCAAATGGAGTAAACTACAACAACGGACTTTGCGTATCACATTTAACAAACCAAACATTGAAATACCGTTATAGAAGGTAAAGTAAAAACCCAAACCAGTATGTGCATCAATACCGGTGTATATAGTAAAATACAGCATATCGCCGAGCCCTACCCAACCCATGACCTATCAATGTGTTTAGTTCAGTTTTTCATTTGCTACATATCCAGGCAATGTTTTTTGTGCTTTTTACGCTACAGTCCTTTTTCTGGAATAGATTACATTTAAGTGTGACATTAAACCTCTGGAATGTGATGTCATGGTCAGAATAAGGAGTAGCTAACTACTGTATCAAGCACCCTCAAGCTCAAGGCAGTACGGGTATTGTTAGCCCAAATCTAGACAGCTTTATGAATTATTTAATTTATTCTAAGGGCACTCCATTGTGACAGCTTGTGAGAAGTCATGGTCAAATGACGGGACGTGCTGCAAGCGGGTACAATGCCCAAAACTATATCCATAATTGGTAGAAGGTTCTGATTGGAGAGGCGCCGTTTGCATTGCCGAGCAGTGAACAAGAAAATATGAAATCCAGTTTTTAGATGCAATGTTTTGGTCTGGCTTTGCGCGAACATGTTTCCTCTACTTGGAATCCATTTTCGAAATAATTAAAAAAGGTTCCTAAATTTGGGCTAGGGTATTATAGACTAATTAGCCTATCAGATGCTTTTAGCTGGAAACACTTTAATGTATTAAGGCTATGTACTGCCCTGTGAAGTGTGAACCCCCTGCTCACACAGCTGGGTTAGAATGTGCTAAGGATGGGAGAGAGGGTGGGTTTTTGGAATAGCCTAGCACTGAGAATTGGAACACAGCTTGAGCGTGACTGCACACCAAAAGCTTCAAGGGCCAGAACGGTCCACTAGACTGAAAAGGAAATGCTTCAAGTGACAATTTAAGCATTTAGGCTTTTAAAAACAACTCATCCCTTGTTTTTTGTCAAATATGCCCTAGCTAGCCATAGGATAGAAATGGTGGAAGCAGAGCCCAGAGGTAAGGGATAGGTCATCTCTGGTCCAAGAAAAGCCTTGGACGGAATTGTAACGCATAACAATTACTCAAGTGTCAACACAATAGGAGCTTGACCTAGCAAAAGAGGGATTAGCCAATATTAACTGTGAACAGGGATGCTGCTGCCTACACTTGTTTCGTGTGTGACATTTTCCAATATCTATCTCTTGTGTTTGTCCTCGTCTCCCTCTCTTAGGAGACCTCCATCTTGGAAGAGTACAACATTAACTGGACACAGAAGCTCGGGGCAGGGATCAGTGGACCTGTTAGGTGAGCATTGTTCTATCAGAGTTTCCCCTACTTTTCCTAGTTTGCCCAGGGATACTAACTCATTTGTGCAATGTAGGAGATGCATAAATTATTTCATATTAGGCCTAAATGCAGATGAGGTTGAAGAGTGGTCCTCCAGAGGAGTCCAGTGCTCTTAGACTGGATGGGGACTAGTGTTAAAGGTGGTGTCACTGTGTGTTTATAGTGCCAGGGCTGGGAATTGCCAGGGACCTCACGATACAATATTGTGCCAATACGATATGTATTGTGATTCTCACAATTCTATATACTCCGATTCGATACTGCAAACTTCTACAGATGCACCATCAATAGCATTCTGTAGGGCTGCATCGCCGCCTGGTATGCAAACTACACCGCCCACAACCACATGACTCTACAGAGGGTGTTCCGGTCTGCCCAACCGATCACCAGGGGTAAACTGCCTGCCCTCCAGGACATCTACAGCACCTGGTGTCATAGGAAGGCCAAGAAGATCATCAATGACCTGAGCCACGGCCTGTTCACCATGCTACCATTTAGCAGACAGAGACAGTACAGGTGTATCAACGCCGGGACCGAGAAACTAGAAAACAGCTTTGATCTCCAGGCCATCAGACTGTTGAACAGCCATTAGTAGCCAGCCACCGCTTGGGTACTCTGCCTGGCAACTTAGACTGCTGGCCCATGTATGAAGAGACATTGAACACTGGTCATTTTTACAATGTTTACATATGGTTTTATCCACTTTATATGTATAATGAACAAAATTATAAATGCAACAGTTTAAGGGTTGGTTTCATGAGCTGAAATAAGTGTGTGTAAAGTTTGGGGTCACTTAGAAATGTCCTTGTTTTTTGAAGAAAAGCTGATTAAAATAACATCAAATTTATCAGAAATACAGTGTAGACATTGTTAATGTTGTAAATTACTATTGTAGCTGGAAACGGCTGATTTTCTTTTTTTTTTTTACATTTCTTTTATTTTTATGAAATATCTAGAGACCCATTATCAGCAACCATCACTCCTGTGTTCCAATGGCACGTTGTGTTAGCTAATCCAAGTTTATCATTTTAAAAGGCTAATTAATCATTAGAAAACCCTTTTGCAATTATGTTGGCACAGATGAAAACTGTTGTGCTGATTTAGACTAGTTGAGTATCTGGAGCATCAGCATTTGTGGGTTTGATTACAGGCTCAAAATGGCCAGAAACAAAGAACTTTCTTCTGAAACTTGTCAGTCTATTCTTGTTATGAGAAATGAAGGCTATTCCATGCGAGAAATTGCCAAGAAACTTGATCTCTTCGACAGCTGCATCATACTTGGGTAGCTAGTGCCACATCACCTCATTATTCAGAAGTCTCCGCAGTGGCTCACACACTTCAGAGAGGCGCGACATGAACTTGGAGAGGTAGTTCACAACACCTATGAACCTCTGCACTGCCTTGGTGTCTTTGTGGTGGGGCATGTCCTCTTTGACTTTGAACTGGAGCTTTCTCAAGCTCAGCCTCAGTCCAGCAAAGCTATCACTTTAGCATCATGGTCTTGGATTGCCTCATCTGTTTCTCCACAGCCGACGACAAGTATGTAATCTGCAATAGGCTGATGGTCAATCAGGAGTTTTCTTTTTCAGCTGGTACACCTGCTTTTGCGTGCTTTTGGCAGCTTGTACAGTACATCAACAAAGGTCGGCATTATGTACAGTGCATTCGGAAAGTATTCTTTCCTCTTGACTTTCTCTACATTTTGTTACGTTACAGCCTTATTCTAAAATTGATTCAATAGTTTTTTTCCCCCTCATCAATCTACATACAAATACCACATAATGACAAAGCAAAAACAGGTTTTTAGACATTTTTGCAAATGTATAAAAAAATAAATCAACTATGACATTTACATAAGTATTTTGACTCTTTCCTCTGTACTTTGCTGAAGCACCTTGGCAGTGATTACGGCCTTGAGTCTTCTTTGGTATGATGCTACAAGCTTGGCACACCTGTATTTGGGGAGTTTCTCCCATTCTTCTCTGCAGATCCTCTCAAGCTCCGTCAGGTTGGATGGGGAGCGTCGCTGCACAGCTATTTTCAGGTCTCTCCAGAGATGTTCAATCGGTTTCAAGTCCGGGCTCTGGCTGGGCCACTCAAGGCCATTCAGAGACTTGTCCCGAAGCCACTCCTGCTTTGTCTTGGCTGTATGCTTAGGGTCATTGTTTTGTTGGAAGGTGAACCTTCGCCCAAGTCTGAAATCCTGAGCGCTCTGTAGCAGGTTTTCATTAAGGAGCTCTCTGTACTTTGCTCCGTTCATCTTTCCCTCGATCCTGACTAGTCGCCCAGTCCCTGCTGCTGAAAAACATCCCTACAGCATGATGCTGCCACCATCTTTCCTCCAGACGTGATGCTTAGCATCCAAACTTTTTCCATTTAAGAATGATGGAGGCCACAGTTCTTTTGGCGACCTTCAATGATGTATACATTTTTTGGTACCCTTCCCCAGATCTTTGCCTCGACACAATCCTGTCTCGGAGCTCTACGGACATTCCTCATAGCTTGGTTTTTGTTCTGACATGCACTGTCAACTGTGGGACCATTTTATATAGACAGGTGTGTGCCTTTCCAAATCATGTCCAATCAATTGAATTTACCACAGGTGGACTCCAATCAATTTCTATAAACATATCAAGAATGATCAATGGAAACAGGATGTACCTGAGCTCAATTTCGAGTCTCATAGCAAAGGGTCTGAATACCTATGTAAATAAAGTATCTGTTTTTATTTGTAAAACATTTGTAAAAAAAAAAAAAGTCTAAAAACCTGTTTTTGCTTTGTCATTATGGGGTATTTTGTGTAGATTAAGGCTTTAAAAAAATGTCATCCATTTTAGATTAAGTCTGGCTTTTTGACAATCACCATGTTGCTAATCCAGTCGGTGGGCTCTGTGACAGTGGCTAGGTGGCCATCCCTCATGTTTGTCCGCTGCCTTCAGGGCCACGGGGTCATTTCTTGGGGCACACTGCACCAGTGTGATGCTGTTGTCGAGCACGATAGTGGATGTCACCTTGTAGTGACTCTATTGAAAATGTCACCTGGTAGTGAGTCGTTGAAAACATCCTGGTATGTAGTAACAAGGTGCTGCTTAGTTTAATGTCCCTTAACCTCCCTGTTATACCTTGTGCAGGGATAGTGAAGTGCATTAACCCAATTTTCTTGCATGCTGAGCCTTTCTGATTGGCCTCTACAATCTCAGTCAATTCTATGTGTGCTCCCCTGACCACACATTCTGTTCTCCACAGTCATACTTAGTTCATTGTCTCACCTGAATATAGCTTCAGTTTGGTTTTGCTGGAGATAAGGTTAATCTTGTCCTTTATGCTCATCATGTCACAGGTTGCTCCTGAGTCTAATTGACACTGCTTTCCTCCATTGTGCAGTTGTAGGTTGACAATACATTTTTTTCTCCCTGTGCATGCATTGCTCCTGGTTGAATAGATATGTCCATTCTCCAGTTCCTCTTCCAGGGCTGGGGTATCCACTGTGTTTAGTTGGCACGAGGCTTGTTTCTTCATGCACATTTTAGCAAATTGATTTACAATTTCACACAGACGTCAAGTCTTACCATAGGCTGGGCATAGCTCCCGTTCTCGCCTGTGATTGTTGTCGCAGTATCTGCATGTCCCAGGGCTTTCCCCTGCTGCACTCAATTGATGTTGGGTTTTTTCTTGCTTAAGTGTAGACTGCCGTCGGGGTCGCCATCCGTTGATGCTGTTGTCCCCTGATCTGTCCTGCGTCATTGCTCTCATTCTCCTATCTGTCAACACTGCAGCCCGGCAGATCTCAATGGCAGAGGCTGGAGTGAGATCACGTTCTCAGAGGAGGCGACGACAACGTGCACCCTCATCAGCAATCCCAAACACCACTCTGTCCCTTATCAGCTCATTTTTTTAATTGTCCATAGTCACAAGAGGCTGCTTTCTCTTAATCGGGTCACAAAAGCATCAATTGACTCACCCTCTTGTCTGCAGGTGCTGAAAATAAAGCGTTCAAAGATACTTTAAACTGTATATTTTATTTATCTCTCGAGGGCAATTAGAATATCTACAATGTCCTTTTCTTGATCTGCTGTTATATACAAGTTGTGTTTGTAGATGGGATGACACTCACTGCCCATCACTCTTCTCAGTGTTGCTGCCTGCACTTCAGATGATTTTTCGTATAATCCAGAGGCTAGCAGATCGCCTTCAAACTCAGCCTTAAAATTAACCCGGTTATTGCCTAAATCGGCAGTCATTTCATCTGGCGGCGGGATGTTGGTAGCCATGCTGACACTGTATGCAATTTAGTTAACGAGGAACAAATTGCTAGTTAACTAGCTTGCTGCTGATGCCAAAACCTTTATCCTAAAGTGCTTACAGCAGCAGTGCACTACAGACTCCAGCAACGTGATGTACACTTATTTTGGGTTCAGTTACTTCTGACACCATGTTTGTGTGATAATAATGGCTCGGACTCAGAGCTTTGAGAATACTTCAGTCATGTTAACATGGAAACCATGGAATGCTGGGACGGCCCAGAATGCAACCATAATACATAAGGTGCAGTACACCTGAAGGCCAATAGGTGGGGACCTAGTCCCTCTAACAGGTGGACTACTCCCTGTAACATCTGTCTGTCTCTGGTATTTCACTCCTACTGATCATTGGTTGAAGCAAAATGTACCTCCAGGATAGGCTAGGCTTTATTCGTAGTGTAATCTGAGTTTAGGAGCAGAGGTTTTGATTGAATGTTTTGGTCCTCGTTGGGGACTGTCTTTATTTGTTTCTAGGAACAAATTGTAGCCTAGTACTGGTATTTGGCCTACTTTTTTATTTAAATCTGCAAAATTTAACTTTTTGGGTTACCTGACCAAATGTGAGTTATAGATCTGGAATTGTCATTGAAAGCAAGTCTAAGAAGCAGTAGATTTGTTCAGTGTGCGCCATATCTATGCTTTCCGTTAAGTTTTTGCGTCTTTTACTTTCAGTTTTGTACACCAGCTGAAAATACAATATTTTTTATTATGAAAAATATATCTTACTGCAGTTCAGATGGTAAAATGATTCTCTACACAATGACTGATTGTTTTGTCACAAACTGAAAGTAGGCAACTATTCCAATTTTACCAACCAGGAAATGGCGGAGCGATTTCTGCATATTGCACATTTAACTTAATAATAGAGTGGACTACCGTGCACCATGAAAAACTGCCTAAATATTTTAATATTGTCAAATGTTTTCCTTTAAATGTTTATTTTCCCCTCCAAAGAGTTTGTGTGAAGAAGTCAACTCAGGAACGATTGGCCCTGAAAATCCTAATTGATCGTCCCAAGGCCCGAAATGAGGTTTGAACCATTGTTTTGCTTTTCTGATTGTCTTTTGTACGTCCTTGTGTGTTTGTCGTCTGCGCTGTAGGTGTCTGTTTGGTCAGCGTTGAGTCTCCTGTGTTGACTTTGTCTACGTTCCAATGGACATCCTATTCCCTATGTAGTGCATTACTTTTAACCAGGGCTCTAGGGGTAAAAATAGTGCACTATATAGGGAATAGTGTTCCATTCGGGGGCATGCACTTTGTCTCGTGTTTCGTCATTGTGTGTCTTCTTGTCTTATCTCCACTCTTCAACTAATACTCAGGGTGGCTGTGGCTCACTCACCCACTCAATGTCATCACCAGCCCACGACTTACTTCCCTGATAAAGCACCTCCAATAACTGCAGTTGATCAGCTGTGTGAGGTGAAGTCGAAACGAGCAATGCAGTCACATGCCGCCCCCCTCCCAAATTGACCCACTACTACTGTTTACTTTGTCCATCAGGCATCTTACTGAGTCTACCTTTAACTCCCTGTTCTGTCCATGATTCAGGTGCGGCTCCACATGATGTGTGCTACACACCCCAACATCGTGCATATTATGGAGGTGTACGCCAACAGTGTGCAGTTCCCTCACGAATCCAGTCCAAGGTAAGGAAGAGCGAGTCCAATGTACCAGCACATACAACATGTTATTGACGGGCTCATTTGAAACACGTGAATGTTATTATCGAATTGCTACATAGTGTATTTACACGTGTTATGCTCCTGCACCAAGTGTTCGTGTATCTGTTTAAATGTAACAATGGGTAACCATGACATTCACAGATGTAACAACGAAACAAAAACTTTTCCCCAGATTTGAGTAGAGGGAAATGCCTTGATTGCCTTAATTTTCCACTTCTATGTGGCTGCAGAGCGAGGTTACTGATCGTCATGGAGATGATGGAGGGAGGCGAGCTGTTCCACAGGATCAGTCAGCACAGACACTTTACAGAGAAGATGGCTAGCCAGGTCACCAAACAGGTAACCCCAAAATTCCTCTGTGGCTCAGTTGGTAGACCAAAGTGCTTGCAACACCAAGGGTTGATTCCTATTGGGGCCACCCATATGGAAAATGTATGCATGCATGACTGTAAGTCACTTTGGATAAAAGTGTCTGCTAAATGTTGTGTATTAGATTTATGCACATTCAAACGTGACAAATTCCTCCTCTCAGACTTCTAATGCACCTGTGCATTAATAACATCCTGTGAACGTTGTGTAGTTGAGCCTCTGTCTGAGTTTACTCTGTCCCCCATCAGATCGGCCAGGCCCTGGAACACTGTCACTCACTGAATATTGCACATCGAGACCTGAAACCAGAGAACCTGCTCTTCAAGGATAACTCCCTGGTGAGGGGCTAGATGGGCTTACGGGGAAACGTGCATGTGCATGCGCACACACACAGCTCTTACTACAGCTGTCTAGTAATAGGCTACAACAAACATGTTGTTGTAATAGGCTACAACAAGCACGTTGCAAGAGTCCTTTCACCTTTTTAGGAAATATGTTCTGACGTTCTCCCTTTCATGTTCAAGGATGCACCGGTGAAGTTGTGCGATTTTGGATTTGCAAAGATTGACCAGGGTGACTTGATGACCCCACAGTTCACTCCTTACTACGTTGCACCTCAGGTAAAGATGGGTGCTCTGCTCAGATCTGACACCAGGTTGGGGACCATTTAAAACAAAAAAAAAGAATTAATAAAAAAAAAAAATCCTGGTTCAATGAGTGTCGTCTTCTCCTCTCACCCTAGGTACTTGAGGCTCAAAGGCGACACCAGAAGGAAAAGTCTGGAATAATACCTACCTCACCCACCCCTTACACCTATAACAAGGTGAGCAACTACCCTACCTCAGCCACGACAAACCATTATCCCACAAATGGCAACATCTCAGTTTTTTTTAAGGGTTTACAAAAACATCTCACAAGGATCTTCACATGCTGCAACATATTTCCACTAAATGACATCAGTGTTTGCAGGGTTGTGTCGAGCTACTCTTCTCCATTCTCTCCCTCCCTCTCTTTCTCTCTCTATACATATGGCCTGGCTCATTCACGTTCCCTTGCTGTGCATACAGAGCTGTGACCTGTGGTCCATTGGGGTGATCATCTACGTGATGCTGTGTGGCTACCCTCCCTTCTACTCCAAGCACCACAGCCGCACCATCCCCAAGGATATGCGCAAAAAGATCATGACGGCCAGCTTTGACTTCCCCGAGGACGAGTGGAGCCAGATCTCTGAAATGGCCAAGGACATTGTCCGCAAGTACGTCCCTACAGCAGGTCTTACTGTGTGTGTGTGTGTGCGCCAAGGATATTTTCCTCAAATACCTCCCCAACATGGATTGTGGGTGTCTCCAAGTTTTAAACAGATGGCATGGTTCATGAGTGTTGTTTTAGGCAAAACCAATTTGGACCGCAAACAGTGCTTTAGTGCTGTATTGTTTGGATTGAGTAGGAAGAATCTAGTTCACTAATATTACTCTCCCTCTGTAGGCTGCTGAAGGTGAAGCCTGAGGAGAGGCTGACCATTGAGGGTGTACTGGAACACCCCTGGCTCAACTGCACAGAGGCCCTGGACAACGTGCTGCCCTCTGCACAGATGATGATGGACAAGGTGGGCCTGGATGGATGGACAGAGATGGAGAGCATTTATATAGCTCTCTGTCTCAAAGCATTACATAGAGCCAGTCATACTTTTACAGGGCTGTGAGACTCCGGGGACCAAACTTTTGCTGCCTGCCTTAAAAACTTCAATGTTCATGGTGTAACACTTTGCCTTGTGACCCTTCCTGTCTCCCGCCAACTCTCTCTCCCTCTGCCAGGCAATGGTAGCTGGGATCCAGCAGGCCCATGCTGAACAGCTGGCTAACATGAGAATACAGGACCTCAACATCAGCCTCAAGCCACTCAACTCAGTCAATAACCCCATCCTGAGGAAGAGGAAACTCCTAGGGTCCGTTGGTCTCTCTGCCTATCTGACTTGTTACATGCCTCTCTGCCTCTTTTGTAGTTGGTTAGGATCTGCTTCACATTGTCTGACTGTAGAGCCCATAGTGAGGAGTGACTTTCAACAGCACTGCTAAACCAAATATGTGTGTGTGCGGTTGGTGTCTGGTATATGTATATCCTAACTGTGTGTCTTTTGTGGTACAGCAGCAAGCAGAGGGATGGCTTCTTCATCCACGATCCAGAGAACGGTGGCGAGGACGCCAATGTGGCCCTGGAGAAACTCAGAGACGTCATCGCTCAGTGTATCCTCCCACAGGCTGGTCAGTCTCGCGCGCGCACACACACACACACACACACACACACACACACACACACACACACACACACACACACACACACACACACACACACACACACACACACACACACACGCACCACACACTTCACGTCAACCAATACAGGTATACATCTATTGACAAGCACAGACAAAAAGACATGTATGCACTTACGCATTTACTTGGTATACAGCACAGACACTTGACACTTAACTGTGTGTTTGTGGCAGGGGAGAATGAGGACGAGAAACTGAATGAGGTGATGCATGATGCGTGGCGTTTCAACCGAGACTGCAAACTACTGCGAGACGGGCTGCAGGGCCTCAGCTGGGATGGTAGGCACAACACGGCACTATATACGGCATACAGTGTGCAATGTCAGCTTATACAGTTGAAGTCGGAAGTTTACATACACTTAGGTTGGAGTCATTAACTCCTTTTTCAACCACTCCACAAATTTCTTGTTAACAAACTATAGTTTCGGCAAGACGGTTAGGACATCTACTTTGTGCATGACACAAGTCATTTTTCAAACATTTGTTTACAGACATATTATTTCACTGGTCAGAAGTGGGTCAGAAGTTTACATACACTAAGTTGACTGTGCCTTAAACAGCTTGAAAAATTCCAGAAAATTATGTCATGGCTTCAGAAGCTTCTGATAGGCTAATTGACATTATTTGAGTCAATTGGAGGTGTACCTGTGGATGTATTTCAAGGCTCACCTTCAAACTCAGTGCCTCTTTGCAAAATCAAAATAAATCAGGCAAGACCTCAGGGGGAAGAAAAAAAAAATTGACCTCCAGAAGTCTGGTTCATCCTTGGGGGCAATTTCCAAATGCCTGAAGGTACCACGTTCATCTGTACAAACAATAGTACGCAAGTATAAACACCATGAGATCATACCGCTCAGGAAGGAGACGCATTCTGTCTCCTAGAGATTAATGTACTTTGGTGCGAAAAGTGCAAATCAATCCCAGAACAACAGCAAAAGACCTTGTGAAGATGCTGGAGGAAACGGGTACAAAAGTATCTATATCCACAGTAAAACGAGTCATATATCGACATAACCTGAAAGGCCACTCAGCAAGGAAGAAGCCACTGCTCTAAAGCCGCCATAAAAAAGCCAGATTACAGTTTGCAACTGCACATGGGGACAAAGATCACACTTTTTGGATGAATGTCCACTGGTCTGATGAAACAAAAATAGAACTGTTTGACCATAATGACCATCATTATGTTTGGAGGAGAAAAAAAGGAGGCTTGCAAGCCTAAGAACACCATCCCAACCGTAAAGCACAGGGATGGCAGCATCATGTTGTGGGGGTGCTTTGCTGCAGGAGGGACTGGTGCACTTCACAAAATAAATGGCATTGTGAGGAAGTATGTGGATATATTGAAGCAACATCTCAAGACATCAGTCAGGAAGTTAAAGCTTAGTCGCAAATTGGTCTTCCAAATGGACAATGACCCCAAGCATACTTCCAAAGTTGTGGCAAAACGGCTTAAGGACAACAAAGTCAAGGTATTGGAGTGGCCATCACAAAGCCCTGACCTCAACCATATAGAATATTTGTGGGCAGAACTGAAAAAGTGTGTGCGAGCAAGGAGGCCTACAAACCTGACTCAGTTACACCAGCTCTGTCAGGAGGAATGGGCCAAAATTGACCCAATTTATTGTGGGAAGCTTGTGAAAGGCTACCTGAAATGTTTGACCCAAGTTAAACAATGTAAAGACAATGCTACACTCAATTAGTATTTGGTATGTAAACTTCTGACCCACCGGGAATGTGATGAAATAAATAAAAGCTGATTTAAATCATTTTCTCTACTATTATTCTGACATTTCACATTCTTAAAATAAAGTGGTGATCTTAATTGACCCAAGACAGGGAATTTTTACTAGAATTAAATGTAAGGAATTGTGAAAAACTGAGTTTAATGTATTTGGCTAAGGTGTATGTAAACTTCCAACTTCAACTGTATACAGTATTCAGAACCCTTGACCTTCCACAGTTTATGTTACAGCCGTATTCTAAAATTTATTAAATTGTTTTTTCCCCCCTCATCAATCTACACACAATACACCATTAAAAACATTATTATTATTATTTTTTTTTTACATGTTTCCAAATTTATAAAACAAACTTAAATCACATTTACCTAAGTATTCAGACCCTTTACTCAATACTTTGTTGAAGCACCTTTGGCAGCGTTTACAGCCTTGAGTCTTCTTGGATATGATGCTACAAGCTTGGCGCACCGATATTTGGGGAGTTTCTCCCATTTTTCTCAGCCGATCCTCTCAAGCTCTGTCAGGTTGGATGGGGAGTGTTGCTTAACAGCTATTTTCAGATCTCTCCAGACATGTTCAATCGGGTTCAAGTCCGGGCTCTGGCTGGGCCACTCGAGGACATTCAGAAACTTGTCCCGAAGCCACTCCTAAGTTGTCTTGGCTGTGTGCTTAGGGTCGTTGTCCTGTTCAAAGGTGAACCTTCGCCCCAGTCCAAGGTCCTGTGCGCTCTGTAGCAGGTTTTCATCAAGGATCTCTCTGTACTTTGCTCCGTTTCTTCTTTCTCTCGATCCGGACTAGTCTCCCAGTCACTGCCGCTGAAAAACATTCCCACAGGATGATGCTGCCACCACCATGCTTCACCATAGGGATGGAGCCAGGTTTCTTCCAGACATGACGCTTGGCATTCATGCCAAAGAGTTCAATCTTGGTTTCATCAGATCAGAGAATCGTTGTTTCTCATGGTCTGAGGGTCTTCAGTTCCTTTTGGAAAACTCCAAGCAGGCTCTCATGTGCCTTTTTACTGAGGAGTAGCTTCCGTCTGGCCGCTCTACCATAAAGGCCTGATTGGTGGAGTGCTGCAGAGATGGTTGTCCTTCTGGAAGGTTCTCCAATCTCCACAGAGGAATTCTGGAGCTGTATCAGAGTGACCATCGGGTTCTTGATCATCTCCCTGACCAAGGCCCTTCGCCCTCGATTGCTCAGTTTGGCCGGGCGGCCAGCTCTAGGAAGAGTCTTGATGGTTCCAAACTTCTTCCATTTTTAAGAATGATGGAGGTCACTGTTTTCTTGGGGACCTTCAATGGTGCAGATCTTTTTTGGTACCTTTCCCCAGATCTGTGCCTCGACACAATCCTGTCTCGGAGCTCTACGGACTGTCAACTGTGGGACCTTTATATAGACCGGTGTGTGCCTTTCCAAATCATGTCCAATTCATTGAATTTACCACAGGTGGACTCCAATGAGGTTGTTGAAACATCTCAAGGATGAGCAATGGAAACAGGATGTACCTGAGCTCAATTTCAAGTCTCGTAGCAAAGGGTATGATACTTAAGTAAATAAAGTCTTTCTGGGCAAACATTTAAAAACTTTTCTCTTTGTCATTATGGGTTTTTGTGTGTAGATTGCTTTTTATTTTATTTTTTTTAATCCGTTTTTGAATAGGGCTGTAATGTAACATAGTGGAAAAAGTCTAGGGGTCTGAATACTTTCCGAAGGCACTGTACATCAACACTAATTTCTGTGGAGGAAATCCCATAATTAAAGGGAAGTTCTACCTTTTTTCAGCATAAAATTCTAATTCCTCAGTTAGTAACCTTTACCTGCTCTTGGTTAAAATCACATGATGCACAGCAGATGATGGCATCAGTGTCTCCGGATGATGTCATCGGTAAACACTTATCTTCAATCTGTTTGTTTATCTATGTTTTGTAATCAACGTTTTGAAATGTGTTGACGTTGGATGGTGCTGGAGATGAAAATGATGTTGAAAAAGAGTGGAATTTCCCTAAAATCTGGTTCTAGTCAACATTTCTTTCTTTGGTCTCCATTGTAGGACGGGCCTTCTCTGACAAAGTGGATCGCTTGAAGTTGGCTGAAATAGTGAAACAGGCCATAGAGGAAAAGACACATTTACAAGACTCTCAGTAGCATTTATTTATATCTCCTTTTGTATCATTTATTCTAACATTTTTTAAGCTAATGACTGTAGAGGCATTTTTTGTGTAAATTAACAGCTTAAACTATAGGATTTTTTTTAAAGAACTCACTTGCAAGACTATTGTACTGTAGATATATTGAAAAGAGGCCTTGTTGGCACTATATATTTTTTTTATGAACAGGTGCAAAGAATAAAAAATCCTTATATTTTAGTAAAAAAAAGAGGAAAATCACAAAAATATTATTTTCTGTAACCCACTGGAGGGAATTTTTACAAGCTGCTTGTCCTGGATGTCCACGGTGATGTTTTAATCTCACTCGTTTTTTTATTTCATTTGATTCTTATTCCTTTACCTTTTTTAACAATGCTACAAATTGTATTTATTTCACAAAGAAACCCTTATTTTTTACCATGAAGCCTGATGTTTGATCATTCTGTCAGTTGAACAATATGGGTCTCTAAAGCAGACAGAGGAACTAGGCTTAGACTTGGGTTGTTCACCCACTGGGTGGTAAGTGGTCCTGGGGGTAGGGTGAAGGGACCTCAGTGGAAGTGTGAGGGTCTCCTGTTTAGCTCCAGTAGTTAGCTGAGATTACTGCTGTTGTACCTTGAAGCTGCTCTGCTTCAATCTAGATATCAGCAACAGTCAACTTTATTACGTAATGTGCAATAGTAATTTAAAGCATGTGCATAATTTGTACATAGGTTCTATATACATACATGTTCTAAAATACACTAAATGCCCAAAAGTATGTGCACACCTGCTCGTTGAACATCTCATTACAAAATCATGGGCATTAATATGGAGTTGGTCCAAATAGCCTGTCCTCAGTTGCAACACTCACTACTGAGTTCCAAACTACCTCTGGAAGCAAAGTCAGCACAATAACTGTTCGTTGGGAGCTTCATGAAATGGGTTTCCATGGCCGAGCAGCCGCATACAAGCCTAAGATCACCATGTGCGATGCCAAGCGATTGGCTGGAGTGGTCTAAAGCTCGCCTCCATTGGACACTGGAGCAGTGGAAATGTGTTCTCTGGAGTGATGAATCATGCTTCACCATCTGGCAGTCCAATGGGTGAATCTGGGTTTGGCGGATGCCAGGAGAGCGCTACCTTCCAGAATGCATAGTGCCAACTGTAAAGTTTGGTGGAAGCGGAATAATGGTCTGGGGCTGTTTTTCATGGTTCGGGCTAGGCCCCTTAGTTCCAGTGAAGGGAAGTCTTAACGCTACAGCATACAATGACATTCTAGAGGATTCTGCGCTTTGAAATGGTTTGTCGAGATCGGTGTGGAAGACCTTGAATGGCTTGCACAGAGCCCTGACCTCAACCCCATTGAACACCTCTGGGATGAATTGGAACACCGTCTGCGAGCCAGGCCTAATCGCCAAACATCAGTGCCGGACCTCACTAATCCTCTTGTAGCTTAATGGAAGCAAATCTCTACAGCAATGTTCCAACATCTAGTGGAAAGCCTTCCCAGAAGAGTGGAGGCTGTTATAGCAGCAAAGGGGGGACCAACTCCATTTTAATGCTGATGATTTTGGAATGAGATGTTTGACAAGCAGGTGTTCACATACTTTTGGTCTAGTAGTGTATATTTATGTATGTAAAGTCTTATTTATGGCTAACATGGACTCTCCCTGCTGTGGTCAAGAGCTTAGAGAACACTAAACAAGACTGATAAAAAAATGCAATGTAGGTTTTCTACTACAGTACTTGATTATTTGTTACTTGTATGTATGGTATAATATCTTAAAATGTTTAAACATTTACAAATGTACAGTACCAGTCAAAAGTTTGGACACACCTACTCATTCAAGGTTTATTTTTTATTTTTACTATTTTCGACATTGTAGAATAATAGTGAAGACATCAAAACTATGAAATAACACATATGGAATCATGTAGTAACCAAAAAATTGTTAAACAAATCAAAATATTTGTTATATTTTAGATTATTCAAAGTTGCCACCCTTTGCCTTGATGACAGCTTTGCACACTCTTGGCATTCTCTCAACCAGCTTCACATGGAATGTTATTCCAACATTCTTGAAGGAGTAGGCATGTGCTGAGCACTTGTTGGCTGCTTTTCCTTCACTGGAGTGCTGCATCATCTGATGCAGCGCTCCATCCATCACTCTCCTTCTTGGTCAAATAGCCCTTACTCAGCCTGGAGGTGTGTTGGGTCATTGTCCCTGTTGAAAAACAAATGATAGTCCCTCAAAGCGCACAACAGATGGGATGGTGTATCGCTGCAGAATGCTGTGGTAGCCATGCTGGTTAAGTGTGCCTTGAATTCTAAATAAATCACTGACAGTGTCACCAGCAAAGCACCATCACAACACCTCCATGCTTCATGGTGGGAACTACCTATGCGGAGATCATCCGTTCATCTACTCTACGTCTCACAAAGATATGGCGGTTGGAACCAAACATGTCACATTTTGACTCATCAGACCGAAGGACAGATTTCCACCGGTCTAATGTCCATTGCTAGTGTTTCTTGGCCCAAGCAAGTCTTCTTATTGGTGCCCTTTTAGTAGTGGTTTCTTTGCAGCAATTTGACCATGAAGGCCTGCTTCACGCAGTCTCCTCTGAACAGTTGATGTTGAGATGTGTCTGTTACTTGAACTCTGAAGCATTTATTTGGGCTGCAATTTCTAAGGCTGGTAACTCCAATGAACTTATCCTCTGCAGCAGAGTTAACTCTGGGCCTCCCTTTCCTGTGGTGGTCCTCCCTTTCCTGTGGTGGTCCTCCCTTTCCTGTGGCGGTCCTCATGAGAGCCAGTTTCATCATAGCGCTTGATGGTTTTTGCGACTGCACTTGAAGAAACTTTCAAAGTGCTTGAAGTGTTCCTGAATGACTGATCTTCATGTCTTATAGTACTGATGGACTGTCGTTTCTCTTTACTTATTTGAGCTGTTCTTGCCATAATATGGACTTGGTCTTTTACCAAATAGGGCTAGCTTCTGTATACCACCACTACCTTGGCACAACACAACTGATAGGCTCAAACGCATTAAGATGGAAAGAAATAACACAAATTAACTTTGAACAAGACACACTTGTTAATTAAAATGCATTCCAGATTACTATGAAGCTGGTTGAGAGAATGCCAAGATTGTGCAAAGCTTTCCTCAAGGAAAATGGTGGCTACTTTGAAGAATCTCAAATATATTTTGATTTGTTTAACACTTTTTTGTTGTTGTTTGGGTTACTACATGACTCTATATGTGTTATTTCATAGTATTGATGTCTTCATTGTGATTCTACATTGTAGAAAATTGTAAAAATTATGAAAAACCCCTTGAATGAGTATGTGTCCAAACTTTTGATTAGTACTGTATACAGTTGAAGTCGGAAGTTTACATACACTTTAGCCAAATACATTTAAACTCAGTTTTTCACAATTCCTGACATTTAATCCTAGCAAAAATCCTCTGTTTTAGGTCAGTTAGGATCACCACTTTATTTTAAGAATGTGAAATGTCAGAATAATTTTAGAGATTTATTTCAGCTTTTATTTCTTTCATCACATTCCCAGTGGGTCAGAAGTTTACATACACTCAATTAGTGTTTGGTAGCATTGCCTTAAAATTGTTTAACTTGGGCCAAACATTTCGGGTAGCCTTCCACAAGCTGCCTTCCACAAGCTTCCCACAATAAGTTGGGTGAATTTTGGCCCATTCCTCCTGACAGAGCTGGTGTAACTGAGTCAGGTTTGTAGGCCTCCTTGCTCGCACAAGCTTTTTCAGTTCTTCCCAGAAATGTTCTATAGGTTTGAGGCCAGGGCTATGTGATGGCCACTCCAATACCTTGACTTTGTTGTCCTTAAGCCATTTTGCCACAATTTTGGAAGTATGCTTGGGGTCATTGTCCATTTGGAAGAGCCATTTGTGACGAAGCATTAACTTCCTGACTGATGTTTTGAGATGCTGCTTCAATATATCCACATAATTTTCCTGCTTCATGATGCCATCTATTTTGTGAAATGCACCAGTCCCTCCTGCAGCAAAGCACCCCCACAATGTGATACTGCCAATTCCTGTGCTTCACGGTTGGGATGGTGTACTTCGGCTTGCAAGCCTCCCTCTTTTTTCTCATAACATAACGATGGTCATTATGGCCAAACAGCTCTATTTTTGTTTCATCAGACCAGAGGACATTTCTCCAAAAAGTACGATCTTTGTCCCCATGTGCAGTTGCAAACCGTAGTCTGGCTTTTTTATGGCGGTTTTGGAGCAGTGGCTTCTTCCTTGCTGAACGGCCTTTCAGGTTGTCAGTATAGGACTCGTTTTACTGTGGATATAGATACTTTTGTACCCATTTCCTCCAGTATCTTCACAAGGTCCTTTGCTGTTGTTCTGGGATTGATTTTCACTTTTCGCACCAAAGTACATTAATCTCTAGGAGACAGAACATGTCTCCCTCCTGAGCGGTATGACGGCTGCGTGGTCCCATGGTGTTTATACTTGCGTACTATTGTTTGTACAGATGAACGTGGTACCTTCAGGCATTTGGAAATTGCCCCCAAGGATGAACCAGACTTGTGGAGGTCTACAATTTTTTTTTCTGTCTTGGCTGATTTATTTTGATTTTCCCATTCATGTCAAGCAAAGATGCACTGAGTTTGAAGGTAGGCCTTGAAATACATCCACAGGTACACCTCCATTTGACTCAAATTATGTTTTCCTTTAGCCTATCAGAAGCTTCTAAAGCCATGACATCATTTTCTGGAATTTTCCAAGCTGTTTAAAGGCACAGTCAACTTAGTATGTAAACTTCTGACCCACTATAATTGTGATACAGTGAAATAATCTGTCTGTAAACAATTGTTGGAAAAATGACTTGTCATGCACAAAGTAGATGTCCTAACCAACTTGCCAAAACTATAGTTTGTTAACAAGAAGTTTGTGGAGGGGTTGAAAAACCAGATTTAATGACTCCAACCTGAGTGTATGTAAACTTCAGACTTCAACTGTACATTTGAACCTTCCTATGGACTTACGTCTTAGCCTTATTTGCGCATTGTGCCCCTTGCAGGCACTTACACTGAGGTGAGTAACATTAGGAAATAAATAATTTTGATTTTCTTAATCGATGTGCTGAATGTGTTGACTCCCTGTTTGGCCATGAAAATACGTCCTCTTACATTCAAGTGTATTGAGCAAGGGTTGGTTGCAATGTAAATGCATATTGTCTTATTGTTAGACTGTTTTCCTCAATTCATATTTGATCAAAGCAATGACGTGTGTGTGTGTGTGTGTGTGTGTGTGTGTGTGTGTGTGTGTGTGTGTGTGTGTGTGTGTGTGTGTGTGTGTGTGTGTGTGTGTGTGTTTGGAGGCCTATGAATCAATGCTGATGTTGTCTCCCAAACTGCTGCCTACCTCTGCAATAACCAGCTGGAAGAGAGAGGCTAGTGATGTGTAGCCGAAGTAAGAAGCTAGATATTAGGCCATTCATTAGCTAAATATTAGGGCTATAGGCTAAATATTTACCATTCAAAGTGCAAGAAAAAAAGTTAATAGATTATGAAATGGCAGATCCAGGCTGTGCTCTGTGGTCGCCGGGCATGCAAAGCTCCGCTATTGATTAGGCCTACGTTTTTAGACAAGACAATTATTATACCTGGGCTACAAAAGTGAAAATCAAGTGAGTGCACAATTATTGTCCATAGGCTGTAAACTGTAGTGATGTAGGCTAATTTGAATAACCGCTCAAAATGTCCGGTTTTGTTTCAGGCCGGAATAACTGCATAGGCTTACAGCCTAGGCCTGACTATGCAACCGTTTGGGTCTATTCTCAAAAGTTTAGAAGGTCCAGAAAGGTACATTAGCAGGCCACTCATGTATGTATTTTGTCAGGATGTATGTAGCCCAGTGTTAAGATTAGCCTACTAGAGGAAAATATGGGCCTCTCTCCAACTCCCCGCTCGTTCTTAATGCTGTAGCCTATTTTACATTCAGCAAGTAAGAGCAAGCGTGCATCCCTTGTTCAATAGGTTATTAGAAAGCTAAAGAAAATCAGTTGAATTAAGTGTCCAACAAGCTTTTGTAGTCTGGCTTTTCCTGGGACTCCAGAAGATTTAAGAGGAAGCGGGGTGCGGAGGCCGGGGCTCGCCGCTCGAGATGTAGCCTATAGCCTATTCAAGTTAGAAGCATATTAGCCCGTAATTCATAAGCTCATTGTTAGGCTTAATACTGCAGTGGATATATCCAGTCAATTTACACAGCAGAAAATGTTTATTAGATAACGAAGTCATAGGTATCCTTACACTATGTACGCTCCCTCCCAGTCCCCAGGTACCAGCTCGAAAAGCTACCCTGTTTCAGTTTTTTAGGGACAAGAAATGTATCCTACCTAGGCTGCAACAACACAACGTAATGAAGAATGTTGTTATTGTTAAGTGGGTACAAATCTCTAGTCTAGGTCTCCCGAGTGGCATACCGGTCTAAGGCACTATCTCAGTGCTAGAGGCGTCCCTACAGACACCCTGGTTCAAATCCAGGCTGTATAACAACCGGCCGTGATTGGGAGTCCCATAGGGCGGCACACAATTGGCCCAGCGTCGTCCGGGTTTGGCCGCTGTAGGCCGTCATTGTAAATAAGAATTTGTTCTTAACTGATTTGCCTAGTTAAATAATGGTTAAAAAAAAAATTAAATGCCGTGAATAGCCTACGTCATTTGAATAATAGCTCAAAAGCCTGGTGTTTTGAGTGCATATTCATTTCAAAATAACTGCATCCAGACCCATAACTGGGCAACCGTTTGGATCAGTTATGGGGTTTTTCTCTGCAGTTTAGCCTACAAGCTCCAGGGACATTAGCAGGCCATTAAGGTGTATTTTTTTCCGGATGTATCTGCGAACAGAAACATACTAAAGCAGGGATTTCTAGTGGCGCGCATATGAATTATGATATTCGCTGAGCGCGGAGGAAGTTATATCAATAGTTTCCACGTTTTTGCTTTGTTTAAAAGCATTTCAAAATTAGGTGAATACTTCTCAATCATTCTGATTGTGTTCTGATTGTGACGTGTTGTAAAATTTCTCACAGCGTGAAATGCTGCTGTCAGATCTTGCCATAGGTTTTGGATGTGATTCAGATCTGGCCACTTCACTCGCCATTCGAGAACAGTCCAGTTCACCAGTCCTGGGTGCTTTTTTTAATCTCTGGAGTTGTGCTGCTGGAAGACGCACAACCTTCAATGGCGACCCAGTTCTTGGACACTGGGTTGAACATTGGACTACAAAACACCTAACAATCTGCTGATTTCATGATAACACCCTCCATACAATTAATTATGGGTGAGTTCGATACTGTGGGGTTGCTTTGCTGCCCCTGGTACTGGGGGCCTTGAATGTGTGCAAGACAGTAAATCATCAGATTATCAATGTGTTTTGGAGTGCAATGTTCAACCCAGTGCCAAAAAACTGTTGAAGATTGTGGGTCTTCCAACAGGACAACAACCCCAAACACACAAAAAGCACCCTGGAATGGTTCAAGAAGAAACGCTGGACTTTCCATGAGTGGCCAGTGACGAGTCCAGATCTAAATCCCATCCATAACCTACGGTGAAAGCTTAAAACAGCAGTTGGCGGAGGGCACCCTTCAAACATTGAAGACTTAGAGCAGTTTGCTGCTGCAGAGTGGGCCAAATTGCCAGTAGAAAGATGCAGCAAGATCATTGATGGCTACAAGAAGTATTTGTTGGCAGTTATCTTGGCCGAAGGTTGTGCAACCAAGTACTAGCTCCGGGGTGCCAATTTTGTCCATGCCATTTGTCTTTATTTTCTCAGTTAAAATTGTAAACTTAAGTTCACAAAAATATATTTGGTTCTGCAATGTTGAAAATCCAATAGTGCGGACACTGTTTTTTTTTCAATTTCAACTTATTTGAGAAGAAATGGAATTATTTAAAAGTGCAAGGGTGCCAATATATTTGTCTGCAACTGTACATATCTGCAGTAGATCCACAGATGCAGGCAGCCCCTATAGGCCTACATGTTGACCTCCTAGCTATACTGTATCTGTGTCTCAAATTAGCTTCGTATTCATCCACCACAAATTTTTTGTTGACAAACTATTGTTTTGGCATGTCGGATAGGACATCTATTTTGTGCATGACACAAGTAATTTTTCCAACAATTGTTTACAGACAGATTATTTCACTTATAATTCACTATCACAATTCCAGTGATAGTGATAGTGATAGTGATAGTAAAGGCACTAAGTTGACAGTGCCTTTAAATAGCTTGGAAAATTCCAGAATATGATGTCATGGCTTTAGAAGCTTCTGATAGGCTAATTGACATTATTTGAGTCAATTGGAGGTGTACCTGTGGATGTATTTCAAGGCCTACCTTCAAACGCAGTGCCTCTTAGCTTGACATCATGGGAAAATCAAAATAAATCAGCGTAGACCTCCACAAGTCTGGTTCATCCTTGGGAGCAATTTCCAAACGCCTGAAGGTACCACGTTTATCTGTACAAACAATAGTACGCAAGTATAAACACCATGGGACCACGCAGCCGTCATACCGCTCAGGAAGGAGACGTGTTCTGACTCCTAGAGATGAAAGTACTTTGGTGCGAAAAGTGAAAATCAATTCCAGAACCACAGCAAAGGACCTTGTGAAGATGCTGGAGGAAACGGGTACAAAAGTGTCTGTATCCACAGTAAAACGAGTCCTATATCAACATAACCTGAAAGGCCGCTCAGCAAGGAAGAAGCCACTGCTTCAAAACCGCCATAAAAAAGCTAGACTACGGTTTGCAACTGCACATGGGGACAAAGATTGTACTTTTTGGAGAAATGTCCTTTGGTCTGATGAAACAAAAATAGAAATGTTTGGCCATAATGACCATTTATGTTTGGAGGAAAAAGGGGGAGGCTTGCAAGCCAAAGAATACCGTCGCAACCGTGAAGCATGGGGGTGGCAGCATCATGTTGTGGGGGTGCTTTGCTGCAGGAGGGACTGGTGCACTTCACAAAATAGATGGCATCATGAGGTAGGAAAATTGTGGATATATTGAAGCAGCATCTCAAAACATCAGTCAGGAAGTTAAAGCTTGGTCGCAAATGGCTCTTCCAAATGGACAATGACCCAAAGTATACTTCCAAAGTTGTGGCAGAATGGCTTAAGGACAATAAAGTCAAGGTATTGGAGTGGCCATCACAAAGCCCTGACCTCAATCCCATAGAAAATATGTGGGCAGAACTGAAAAAGTGTGTGCGAGCAAGGAGGCCTACAAACCTGACTCAGTTACACCAGCTCTGTCAGGAGGAATGGGCCAAAATTCACCCAACTTATTGTGGGAAGCTTGTGGAAGGCTACCCAAAAGGTTTGGCCCAAGTTAAACAATTTAAAGGCAATGCTACCAAATGCTAATTGAGTGTATGTAAACTTCTGACCCATTGGGAAATAAGAAATAAAGAAATAAAAGCTGAATTAAATAATTATCTTCTATTATTCTGACATTTCACATTCTTAAAATAAAGTGGTGATCCTAATTGACCTAAGACTGGGAATTTTTACGAGGATAAAATATCAGGATTTGTGAAACTGAGTTTAAATGTATTTGGCTAAGGTGTATGTAAAATTCCGACTTCAACTGTATATAGTGCACTAAGCTTTTATAAACGTTGCATACTCACAAAATATGCCCCAAAATTAGCATGTGCCTGTTTCCACAAAAGTTCGCATTTATAAAAACTGTACTTGACGTGAGAATGTGTTTTATTCTCCCGCAAACTCTAGACCATGCATTCGTACAGTTTCTAGTGGTTGAAGTACTGTATTGCAGTAAGGCAAAAGTACCCTAATAGCCCTGTGCAAATGGGAAATATGACTTACTCATACCAAAAAACGTGTAGCTAAAATATAACAAGTTGCAATAATTTGCTGTTAGTGAGAAGAGCGAACATCTATTTTCTTTGTATTCTAAAATAATTAGAAATATATTTATTATTTATTTCATTTCCATGATCATTGCAGAATAAATGTCTCACATTTTCTGACTGTGATGGTTTCATACTTACGAAATAGCCTATTGGCCTACAACAAGTTAGCATAAAATACCATTCGTCCCATCTCATTTAATTGGACCCACTTCACAGCAGTAAATCGATAAGCTACCAGTATTTTGCCCTGTGCGATCCGATCCAAGCTCAGTTTAACCGTAGAACAGACGGTTCAGCTTTTCCATTGACGTTTGAAGGCTTCGTCTGAATACTGTAATGTAAAACTTCTTGAGTAGCCTAAATATTTTAATTTAGAAAGATAATCCAATTTGTAAGTCGCTCTGGATAAGAGCGTCTGCTAAATGACGTAAATGTAAATAATACATATATCATAACCATTGCACCTTTTCTGGCCATGAGTTCATATTCCTGAAGTAGTGATACAACAAATTAACATGCACATCTCTCATTTCATTGGGACTATTAGATAGAGCAAAAAACTTGAAATTATAATAGCCTATGCATCCGAAAGGGAGTGCTGTTTATAACATACAGGTGAACAGACAGTTGATTTTTTTTTGTATTGAAGTGTGTAGGCTACCACTGTAAGTAGACCTACTGTAGTTGGAAGAAAAAATCAGAGTAGACAGCGTTTCGAATTCGCGAGCAGTGCAGCATATTTAGGTTTGGTGAAAAAGTCAATGCAAAACATTGAATTCAAACGATCTGTTAACAGGTCCACAACAATTTGCAATTGTTTCAGAAACGGTCAAATACAGCAAATGTCACAAAAATATATAAAAATGGCAACACCAAAGACATTTGATCAAGTTTTCCTTTGATATTTCCTTTAGATATACTGTCTTGGCCTAATTCCAATACTTCCAAAGTATACAGAAAATAATTGCATTATTGTCACATAAAATGTGAATAATGGGCGTTGTTCGGCGGAGTTATAATGCTTGTAAACGCGTGGTTTTAAGACGAGTCTGATTTATAAAGGGAAACGTGTGTGTGTGTGTGACGTGCGCCAAGTTTATGAATCTCAATGTTTTTGTACATGCGCAGTATTTTTAGAAATAGCGCACGCAGATATCTAGTGTAAAATGTCATGCAACGGTTATAAATGAGACCCCAGAGGCGATGGCCCTGTTAAAAAATAGTGCATTTTATAGGGAATAGGGTCCCATGTGATAAACACTGTATATACAATATCTCTCCCCTAATGAATTCAGCAGAGAAGGGCTATGGCTCTACCAAAGCAATACCTTGCCTGTATTATTTATAATTAATCCTGCCTCCATGTTTTATTTTCTTTGGTTGTCTCCTATGTAGCACTTATATGAATCCATTATGGAAGACCTGTATCAATTAGTATTCTTCTTTTCCTTTCTTTGTCCTCTGCCCTCTCGGGCATGTTATGAACATGCTGACTACTTGTATTAAATTAATTCTTTGCAACGATAAGATACGTGTGTGATATTCAGGTCTCAGTGCCTTCAGAAAGTATTCACACCCCTCGACTTTTTCCACATTTAGTTGTGTTACAGCCTGAATTTAAAATGGATTAAATTCAGGTTTGTTCTCACTGGCCTCTACACAATACTCCATAATGTCAAAGTGGAATTATGTTTTTGGAAATCTTTACTAATTAATTAAGCATGGACTCACTCCGTATGCAATAATAGCGTTTACAAATATTACAAAACATGCATCATGTTTGCAATAAGGTACTAAAGTAATACTGCAAGGAATGTGGCAAAGCAATTAACACTTTGTATTCAGGAGAAAAAGTTATGTTTGGGGCAAATCCAATACAACACATTACTGAGTATCACTCTCCATATTTTCATGCATAGTGGTGGCTGCATCATGTTATGGGTATGCTTGTAATTGTTAAGGACAGGATAAAAAAAAAATGGAATGGAGCTAAGCACAGCCAAAATCCTAGAGGAAAATGTGGTTCAGTCTGCTTTCCACCAAAAACTGGGAGATTAATTCACCTTTCAGCAGGACAATAACCCAAAACACAAACCCATATCTACCCAGGAGTTGCTTACCAAGAAGACAGTGAATGTTCCTGAGTGGCCAAGTTACAGTTTTGACTTAAATCTACTTGACAATCTATGGCAAGACCTGAAAATGGTTGTCTAGCAATGATCAACAGCTCATTAGAATAATAACAAAAAGAATAATGGGAAAAGTTGCACAATCCAGGTGTGGAAAGCTCTTAGCGCCTTACCCAGAAAGACTCACTGCGAGCACTTATACAGTATATGGTAATTTTCACATTTTCATAAATTCGTAGAATGTTTGGGAATGACGTAGAGTAGCCCAAGGCATTTATGAAAATTCTATAGCAATGTAAAGTGGGAAAGCGGCCGTGCGTTTTGACAATTAAGACACTGCAGTAAATAAAACCCCCAAAAAACATCTCTCTCATCAAGTAAGGGCAGATGGGTGTACCATCGCCAACCAGAGCTACAGTAGGCCTTTATGCAAATAAGCCATTTGCCACAGGGGCCTGCCATCATTCACTTTGAACTGGACTGTGTTCACAGGCAGTAGCAATACTACGATTTTAGAACATTAGAATGCATTCTCCAAAAGCCACAAAATATACCTGAATGGATTTCTGGAAATATGTCAATACCATCTGAGTTCTATTACATTTGGAAACTTTACAGACCTATTGATCAAACAAACATGAAAAGATAAGCTGTCTCTCCCTCAGTTATGCACATCAACAACAGATCAACAACTAATGCTAGTCAGAGCAAGATGAGCTAAAATCTAACGAGGGAACATTAAATAAATTATCTCAAACCTTTTCAGCTAGTTGGCTATCAAAATTGCACTGATAAGCGATGGGGAATACTATGGTGTCAACTCCGATTCAAAAGTTGAACGGGCTAGAGTGAGCAAACACTTGAGTCGAGAGAGAAGAAATGGGGTCGAGCGAGCAGAGGACCGTCTGTCAAGACGAATGACTGCACACATCCTGACTCCACACACAGATGTCTTTTCTCCTTCTCACACCAATTTTCCAGTTTACTCTCCAAAATCCATTTTGTTCTCGCAACCGCTTACTATAATTGTATAACGGGGACATTCTAGCCAATGAACATAGCCTGTAGCAGTCTACTGAAATGCAATTGGTCAGGTTTTTGCACCAATCAAGGCTTGACTGCTCTCTATCCTGATTTTTATTTTAACAGCGAGATGAAAGGGGATGGTGAAAGGTGAACGATGTCTGACAATATTAAAAAGATAAGTTCGATAGTTTCTCTACTGAAAAAATCTAACCAACTAGCAAGATAATCAAATATGTCAATATTGAAGTAAGTAGTTATTTGTATCTTCTGTTATTAAAGCAGGCTATTGAGGCATGCTAGGTTAACGTCAGCTAGCTAACTAACATTAGCAAATGTTTAACCATGTGGTTTAACCAAAGCCAAGGTGGTTTCGTTTTCTATACAGTCTTTGGTTTAATTAAGAGCTTTGTACTTAAGTCGAGGAGGCGTTTAGTAGAGGAGGATGACTTGGAAAGACCAGCATAACTGTGTGACAGAATAGGGGGAAATGCAGGGTGAAAAGTATTATCTCACAACTCGATGAAACCTTCACTCTTGCACAGACATTTAGAAACAAAACATGCCAATTTGAAAAATAAGCCACAGGAGTTTTTTGAGTGAGAATTGAGATGAATTTTGAGTGGTAAGACATGTATAAAAGCAACAGATACCATTAATAAGAAGGGGCTAGAAGTGTCTTATATAGTGAGCTAGCGAGTGGCTAGGACAGGCAGGCCCCATACTATTGTGGAGGACTTAATTATTTCTGCTGCAGCAGAAATGGCTGGGACAATGCTGGGGGAAAAGGCCCAAAAAGACTATACAGACAATATCTTCATCAAACAACATTGTTTCACGATGCATCAGTGACATGGCTGGAGATGTTTTGAAACAATTACTGCTTTACATACAAGCCAGTGAATTCTATGCGTTCCACCTGGATGAGTCAACAGACGTAGAGGGCCTGGCACAGCTTCTGGTATATGTCAGTTATGTTTATGGGGGGTCAATTAAGGAAGACATCCTCTTCTGCAAACCACTGGAAACCAGGACCACATTAGAGGATATTTTTAAAGTACTGGACAGCTTTGAGACATCAAATGGACTTTGGTGGTCAAGATGTGTTGGTGTCTGTACTGATGGCGCAAAAGCCATGACAGGGAGACATAGTGGAGTGGTAACGCGCATGCAAGCAGTTGCTCCCGACACCACTTGGGTACACTGCAGTATCCACAAGAAGCTCTTGCTGCTGAGGGAATGCCTGACAGCTTGAAAGACGTTTTGGACACTACAGTGAAAATGGTTAACTTTGTTAAAGAACTGTCGTGTATTTTCTTCACTATGCAATGATATGGGCAGTGACCATGTAATGCTTTTACAACATACTAAAGTGTGCTGGTTATCAAGGGGCAAAGTATTGATACGTTTTTTTACATTTTTTATTGAGAGACGAGCTTAAAGTTCTTTACTGACAATTTTCACTTGTCTGACAGCTTGCATGATGACGAGTTTCTCACACGACTGGCCTACCTGGGTGATGTTTTTTCTCACCTTAAATCTAGGATTACAGGGACTCTCCGCAACTATATTATATGTGCGGGACAAAATTGAGGCTATGATTAAGAAGTTGGAGCTCTTCTCTGTCTGCATTAACAAGGACAACACACAGGTCTTTCCATCATTGTATGATTTGTTTTGTGTGCAAATGAACTCAAGCTTACGGACAATGTCAAATGTGATATAGCGAAGCACCTGAGTGAGTTTGGTGCGCTATTACGCAGGTACTTTCCTGAAACGGATGACAAACAACTGGATTTGTTATCCCTTTCATGCCCTGCCTCCAGTCCACTTACAAGAGAGACTCATCGAAATTGCAACAAGCGGTTCTGTGAAAATGGAATTTAATCAGAAGGCACTGCCAGATTTCTGGATTGGGCTGTGCTCAGAGTAGCCTGCCTTGGCAAATTACACTGTTAAGACACTGATTCCCTTTGCAACCATGTACCTATGTGAGAGTTGATTCTCGGCCCTCACTAGCATGAAAACTTAATACAGGCACAGACTGTGGAAAATTATTTAAGACTGAGACTCTCCAATACAACCCAACACTGCAGAGTTATGAGTATCCTTTCAAGCACACCCTTCTCATTAACCTGTGGTGAGTTATTCACAATTTTCGATGTACAAATAAGGTTTTATATGTAAGATGGTTAAATAAAGAGCAAAATTATTATTATTTGTGCCCTGGTCCTATAAGAGCTCTTTGTCATTTCCCACTAGCTGGGTTGAGATGACAACTCATACTCATTGTTATGTTTAATAAATGTATAGTATAGTGTGTGTGTGGCAGGCTTACAATGATGGCAAAAAATCATTTGAGAGTGTGCTGACCCTGGTGCTAGAGAGGGTACGCAGCTGGAGGTTGAATGTTTGAAGGGGTACGGGAATAGGGTTGCAAAGGGTCAGAAACTTTCCGGTACATTTCGGGAATTTTTCCAGAAATTTTACATGGGAAGTTAAGCCCAGGAATTTGGGGAATTTTGCTTAAATTCATCAAAAAAAAGTTAGCTTATAACAGTGAACCTTTTTTGTGGGATACAAAAAATACAATTCTAGGTCTTGTGACGTATTTTGGTTAAACAATCCCCAATTCAATGGAATTGCAGCCCTCTGATTGCACAGTGCATTCTTCCATCACATGTGTATTGCACTCTTCCATCACATGTACTGTTGATTCTCAAGATCTTGCACACTAATGAGATGCTATTGAGCCCACGCTACTACACTGTCTGAGCCAAGGACTACATGCTTTCTGATATGTTTTGATTACAGTACTGGGTGGGGTGAATATATTTTATATGACATACATGATTTTTTTGTTTACTAGTAAATAGTAGCCTACAGCAAAGTGCGTTTAAATCATTTCTAACTTAACAATTTTTGCTAGTTAGTTTTTGCTACCATGTGGATTTTAGCTTGCTTGAGCCTGCTTAGGAGTGTTAATTCACCTGTTTCCATACATGTTTCATTTTAAAACATTTATCTTACAAATTAGTTGTTTAATCTAACTGCTTAACTATGTATCTGTATATGGAATTTTATTATTATTTTTTACACATATTGTTTCTAATCTTTACAGGAAAATGCCAATGGCACTATCTGATGTGTGGAGACATTTCACTGCAGCTAATGTAGAAGGAAAAGCTGTAAACATTTGCAAATACTGTGCCAAATCATATGTAAAGAATGCAACAAGGATGCAGAATCATCTGGCCAAGTGCGTAAAGTTCCCTCAGCGCTCACAACAAGCAACCTCTGACAAAAGTCCTTCTACTTCTATTTGAGGTGAAAATGATGAATCAGACACCTTATCGATAGCAACAGCTCATGTTCTTCCTGGAATCTGAAGTTTTTTGACTCAATGGAGGAACGTAGTCAGAGAAATGCTGATGAATGTCTTGCTCGAGCTGTGTATGCAACTGGTTCACCTCTGATGCTCACAGGCAATGTGTATTGGAAGAGATTTCTGAATGTTCTTCGCCCAGCATATACCCCTCCAACCAGACATGCTTTATCTACTCAATTGCTGGATGCAGAGCTCAACAGAGTTCAAGCAAATCATAGAGAAAGCAGACTGTATTGCAATCATCTCTGATGGGTGGTTGAATGTTCATGGGCAAGGAATAATTAACTACATCATCTCTACCCCTCAACCAGTATTCTACAAGAGCACAGACACAAGGGACAACAGACACACCGGTCTCTACATTGCAGATGAGCTGAAGGCAGTCATCAATAACCTTGGACCACAGAAGGTATTTGCACTGGTGACAGACAATGCTGCGAGCATGAAGGCTGCTTGGCCTAAAGTGGAGGAGTCCTACCCTCACATCACACCCATTGGCTGTGCTGCTCATGCATTGAATCTGCTCCTCAAGGACATCCTGGCACCTAAAACAAAGGATACACTCTACAAGACAGCCAAGGAAATGGTTAGGTATGTGAAGGGTCATCAAGTAATTACAGCAATCTACTTCACCAAGTGAAAAGAATAAGAGCACCACATTTAAGCTGCCCAGCAACACTCGTTGGGGTGGTGTTGTCATCATGTTTGACAGTCTCCTGGAAGTGAAGGAGTCTCTCCAAGAAATGGCCATATCACAGTCTGCCGATATGGACAGCCCCATCAAGAGGATCCTCCTGGATTATGTATTTTGGGAGAGTTGTAAGCAGCCTAAAACTCCTGAAACCTATAGCAGTAGCCATTGCACGGATTGAGGGAGACAATGCCGTCTTGTCTGATGTTCAGAGAAGAAATCTGTACTGCCCTGCCCACTTCACTGTTGCTCCAAGCAGAGGAAACTGCAGTTCTGAAATGCATCAAAAAGCGTGAAGACTTATGCCTTTTTATAGTCAAGTATAGGGTTGCACATTTTGTGGAATCTTTCTGTAGGAATTAATGGAAATATATGCAAATTAATATTAATACCATTTAAATGTAGATGTTTTTTTGTGTTGGATATATTTACCATATCATATGGAGACAGAAACATACACCTTTTACCTTATTATACCTTATTATAAGTAGACATAATTGCAAAGGATTAAATCCTTCCGGGTTTGGAGCGAGTAGTCGTGCTGCACTTCGCTCCGCAGGTAATATTACATTTCATTACATTACAACGGTTTGATTTGTTTGATCTGAGCAATTTTTAGCTAGCTACATAGCTGTCTTTGTATCAAAGATAATTGTGTAGTTTAGAGTAATTATCGAGGTTAGCTAGCCAGCTATTTTCGTCCGCCGCGACGCCGTTCTCCAAACTTAGTCAACACACCTAGTCAACATCAAACCCACTGCTAGCTAGCCAACCTTTACCGACTAGCAGCACTGTAGAAACTAATACATTACAACGGACGATTTGATTAGTGTAGTGTTAGCTAGCTAGCTACATAGTTGTCTTTGCTGTCTTTTGTATCTAAGATAATTGTTTTAGAGTAATTATCGAGGTTAGCTAGCCAGCTATTTTCGTCCGCCGCGACGCCGTTCTCCAAACTTAGTCAACACACCTAGTCAACATCAAACCCACTGCTAGCTAGCCAACCTTTACCGACTAGCAGCACTGTAGAAACTAATACATTACAACGGAACGATTTGATTAGTGTAGTGTTAGCTAGCTAGCTACATAGTTGTCTTTGCTGTCTTTTGTATCTAAGATAATTGTGTAGTTTTAGAGTAATTATCGAGGTTAGCTAGCCAGCTATTTTCGTCCGCCGCGACGCCGTTCTCCAAACTTAGTCAACACACCTAGTCAACATCAAACCCACTGCTAGCTAGCCAACCTTTACCGACTAGCAGCAATGTAGAAAGTAATACATTACATTGGAACGATTTGATTAGTGTAGTGTTAGCTAGCTACATAGTTGTCTTTGTCATAGTTTGATAATTTTGTAGTTTAGAGTAATTATCAAGGTTAGCTAGCCAGCTATTTTCGTCCCCCGCGACGCCATTTTCCGAACCTAGCCAACTTTTCCGACGAGCAGCATTGTAGAAACTAAATACATTACAAAGGAACGTCTTGATTAGTGCTATGTTAGCTAGCTACATAGTTGCCTTTGTATCATGATAAAGGTGTAGTACTGAAACTATTGAGGTTACCTAGCCAGCTACACTTTCAAACAAAGTCAACAACGCAGCCACTGCTAGCTAGCCTACTTCACCAGCCAGCAGTACTGTATCATTTTAGTCATTTTAGTCAATAAGATCTTTGCAACGTAAGCTTAACTTTCTGAACATTCGAGACGTGTAGTCCACTTGTCATTCCAATCTCCTTTGCATTAGCGTAGCCTCTTCTGTAGCCTGTCAACTATGTGGCTGTCTATCCCTGTTCTCTCCCCTCTGCACAGGCCATACAAACGCTTCACACCGCGTGGCCGCTGCCAATCTAACCTGGTGGTCCCAGCGCGCACGACCCACGTGGAGTTCCAGGTCTCCGGCAGCCTCTGGAACTGCCGGTCTGCGGCCAACAAGGCAGAGTTCATCTCAGCCTATGCTACCCTCCAGTCCCTCGACTTCTTGGCGCTGACGGAAACATGGATTACCACAGATAACACTGCTACTCCTACTGCTCTCTCCTCGTCTGACCACGTGTTCTCGCATACCCTGAGAGCATCTGGCCAGCGGGGTGGTGGCACTGGAATCCTCATCTCTCCCAAGTGGACATTCTCTCTTTCTCCCCTGACCCATCTGTCCATCTCCTCCTTTGAATTCCATGCTGTTACCAGCCCATTCAAGCTTAACATTCCTTATCATTTATCGCCCCCCAGGTTCCCTTGGAGAGTTCATCAATGAGCTTGACGCCTTGATAAGTTCCTTTCCTGAGGATGGCTCACCTCTCACAGTTCTGGGTGACTTTAACCTCCCCACGTCTACCTTTGACTCATTCCTCTCTGCCTCCTTCTTTCCACTCCTCTCCTCTTTTGACCTCACCCTCTCACCTTTACCCCCCTACTCACAAGGAAGGCAATACGCTTGACCTCATCTTTACTAGATGCTGTTCTTCCACTAATCTCATTGCAACTCCCCTCCAAGTCTCCGACCGCTACCTTGTATCCTTTTCCCTCTCCCTCTCGCTCTCCTCCAACACTTCTGACTCTGCCCCTACTCGGATGGTATTGCGCCGTCGCAACCTTCGCTCTCTCTCTCCCGCTACTCTCTCCTCTTCCATCCTATCATCTCTTCCCTCTGCTCAAACCTTCTCCAACCTATCTCCTGACTATGCCTCCTCAACCCTCCTTTCCTCCCTTTCTGCATCCTTTGACTCTCTATGTCCCCTATCCTCCAGGCCGGCTCGGTCCTCCCCTCCTGCTCCGTGGCTCGACGACTCATTGCGAGCTCACAGAACAGGGCTCCGGGCAGCCGAGCGGAAATGGAGGAAAACTCGCCTCCCTGCGGACCTGGCATCCTTTCACTCCCTCCTCTCTACATTTTCCTCTTCTGTTTCTGCTGCTAAAGCCACTTTCTACCACTCTAAATTCCAAGCATCTGCCTCTAACCCTAGGAAGCTCTTTGCCGCCACCTCCTCCCTCCTGAATCCTCCTCCCCCCGCCTCCTCCCTCTCTGCGGATGACTTCATCAACCATTTTGAAAAGAAGGTTGACGACATCCGCTCCTCATTTGTTAAGTCAAACGACACCGCTGGTCCACTTTCTACCACTGGTCCTGCTCACATTGCCCTACCCTATGCTTTGACCTCTTTCTCCCCTCTCTCTCCAGATGAAATCTTGCGACTTGTGACGGCCGGCCGCCCAACAACCTGCCCGCTTGACCCTATCCCCTCCTCTCTCCTCCAGACCATTTCCGGAGACCTTCTCCCTTATCTCACCTCGTTCATCAACTCATCCTTGACCACTGGATATGTCCCTTCCGTCCTCAAGAGAGCGAGAGTTGCACCCCTTCTCAAAAAACCTACACTCGATCCCTCCGACGTCAACAACTACAGACCAGTTTCCCTTCTTTCTTTTCTCTCAAACTCTTGAGCGTGCCGTCCTTGGCCAGCTCTCTTGCTATCTCTCTCAGAATGACCTTCTTGATCCAAATCAGTCAGGTTTCAAGACTGGTCATTCAACTGAGACTGGCCACCAATTTTTCAACCCTTGTATTGGTCAGACTGTTGCGTGCTTTGGTGTGTGTGTTCCCAAACAAGGACCAGTTGCGCTCTGAAGCGGCTGAATTCTGGAGATATATCCTGCACCTTCTTTGTGGGAAACCTTTGTCTCTTTGGAGGACAATTGTTCTTAGGCTTTCATGTCCATTCTGTGAATAGTAATTTCAATATGTTTGTTTTCAAGAGAATTTGCGTTTTCAATTGTAACTTGCCTGCTTTGACCAATTGATATTAATAACAATAAAAAAAACATCAATCACTCATGATATAATGATAACTACAATCATTGCTTTATCTAAATTCAGTTAATTTAGCAAGCAGATAAAAATTATTGGGTCATATGGACAGAAGTTAGAGATTATAAATGCTGGGGCCGGATTCACAAAACGTTACTTACTTTTTTTTGTAAGAAGTTTCTTAAGGAAAAAAATAAGTAGTTCATAAGAGTGCAATTCCTCAATGTTCTTAGGAATTCATAGTTTTCTCAGGCACTTTGTAAATATATTTCCTAAGCACAGTAAATATCTTATGTGGCATTGACATTAGTGACGTGCTTGTTGTAGTATATGTTTTTTAAACCTTTATTTAACTTAGCTGATAGACACAAACAATATTCTTCCCCAAAGACATAGCAAAACAAAATAATCTGTTTCAGTAGCTATAGTTTGCTAGCTAAGTGTAACCCAGTTCCGTCAAGTCATAGCAGCCAGATGAAGCCAGCTGGCTGCTTATAACATTAGTTTTGGGCAACAGGGTTAAGTACTTACTCACATGGATTCCAAAATCATTGCTAAGAATATTGAAAATTACTGCAGTTTCTACTGGTCATTGTTTTCAGGCTGGTTGGATTGGCGCTAACTAGGTACCAAGCTAAAGCTAGCTAGCTACCCCAGAAGTTTCTAATAACATCTGTATCAAAGATATTTGCAAACATTTTTGATCTTGCTTGTTTGATCCTAATCTAATTTAAAATGCTCACACAGACGTTTTCCCATTCGGTCGAACAAATAATGCCTTATTACCAACGCAGTATTGTACAGCTTTGACAGTGATCGTAATGGTGGTGCTTGGCTTGCACGTGCAAATTCGGAACACAAAACATTCTATAATAGAATTGTGTTATTTGACGCGTCAAATTAAATGCTTATTTGACGCGTCAAATAGTGTTGTTTGATGTGTATCTTTTTAGACACGCAAAGACCCAAATGGTGTTCCATAGTCCTAAAGTTAAGTACATTTCCAAGAAGAAATCCTAAAACATTATCTTCAAGAATCCCATTTCTTGTTAACTTTTTTATTAGGAAGAAACATATGAAAAAAATTAAGAACATTTTCAATAACTTTATTGAGGAATGGCAACTTTGCTTAACTTTCTTCATGCGTTTATAGTTAAGGAAAAAATGGCAGTTAAGAAGACATTTCTTAAGGTTTTGTTGAATCCGGCCCCTGGTAGCTAGCTAGCTGTATTGTTGGAAAATATAGCCCTGAAACTGAGATATTATTATTTCACCTTGGGGTACGATAATTTAATCGTTCAGTTGATTATGATTCTTACCTTCTTTACTTATCAAATTCAAACTATCTGCCAGTGAGGGCCCATGTGGATCACTCATCATCAGCAAAGCAATGATCTCAATCCAATCTCCAACTGTCATTCCCGCCTGTCTTTGACTGGCGTCGAATTACATTAGGAAATGAATTATATGTTCTTTGAAATAAACACAAAACAGTATATGCCCAGGTTGATTAGCTAGTTGCCATGGAGCAAATAGACTTTATATGGTTTTGCCAGGGAGCTCTTCTTACAAACTCACGGGGAAAAGTTGCATCAGTGTTTGCAAGAGCTAACTAAGTAAAATAGCTTTATCTGTTTGTATTTGTAATGCAAGTTTATCACATAATATACTTCAGTCGAGGCCCCATGCATATTCCATTCCAATATAACGTTCACCTAGATGGTAGCCTTATGCATATCAAAAACAAAATAATGTGTTTATGCACAACAACACCTGTAGTATTTCAGCATATGTGTGTACTGTTTATAAGGGACAAAATTCTTAACAATTTTATTTGGTAATGCATATTAGTATTGCATCTTGAATCTTTCTAAGATGTGTTAGGCCTAACCCTGATGTCCTAGCCATGTCTGAATCCTGGTTTAGGAAGGCCACCAAAAATCCTGAAATTTCCATCCCTAACTATAATATTTTCCGACAAGATAGAACTGCCAAAGGGGGCGGAGTTAGCCTGCAGAGTTCTGTCATACTATCCAGGTCTGTGCCCAAACAGTTCGAGCTTCTACTTCAAAAAATCCACCTTTCCAGAAACAAGTCCCTCACCGTTGCCGCTTGTTATAGACCACCTTCTACCCCCAGCTGTGCCCTGGACACTATGTGAATTGATTGCCCCCCATCTTTCTTCAGAGCTCGTACTGTTAGGTGACCTAAGCCGGGACATGCTTAACACCCCGGCCGTCCTACAATCTAAGTTATATGCCCTAAATCTCACACAAATTATCAATGAACCTACTACCAGGTACAACCCCAAATCTGTAAACACGGGCACACTCATAGATATCGTCCTGACCAACCTGCCCTCTAAATACACCTCTGCTGTCTTCAACCAGGATCTCAGCAATCACTGCCTCATTGCCTGCGTCCATAATGGGTATGCGGTCAAACTACCACCCCTCATCACTGTCAAACGCTCCCTAAAACACTTCAGCGAGCAGGCCTTTCTAATCGACCTGGCCCGGGTATCCTGGAAGGATATTGACCTCATTCCGTCAGTAGAGGATGCCTGGTTATTCTTTTAAAAGAGCTTTCCTCACCATCTTAAATAAGCATGCCCCATTCCAAAAATGTAGAACCAGGAACAGATATAGCCCTTGGTTCACTCCAGACTTGACTGCCCTTGACCAGCACA